>NC_051264.2:17317782-17498610 GCF_015237465.2 Chelonia mydas | reverse complement strand
GATGCTGAGGGTTTGTGTAGGAGGGGTATTCTGGGATGCTGGAGGGGTGTGGTAGTAGGAGGGGGTATCTGGGGAATGCTGGAGGGGTGTGTGTCCTAGGAGGGGTATCTGGGGGATGCTGGAGGGGCGTGTGTACTAGGAGGGGGTATCTGGGGGGTGCTGGAGGGGCGTGTGTACTAGGAGGGGGGTATCTGGGGGTGCTGGAGGGGCGTGTGTACTAGGAGGGGGTACCTGGGGGATGCTGGAGGGGTATGTGTCCTAGGAGGGGGTATCTGGGGGATGCTGGAGGGGCGTGTGTCCTAGGAGGGGGTATCTGGGGGGTGCTGGAGGGGCGTGTGTACTAGGAGGGGGTATCTGGGGGATGCTGGAGGGGCGTGTGTCCTAGGAGGGGGGTATCTGGGGGATGCTGGAGGGGCGTGTGTACTAGGAGGGGGTATCTGGGGGATGCTGGAGGGGGTGTGTACTGGGAGGGGGTATCTGGGGGATGCTGGAGGGGGTGTGTACTGGGAGGGGGTATCTGGGGGGTGCTGGAGGGGCGTGTGTACTAGGAGGGGGTATCTGGGGGATGCTGGAGGGGCGTGTGTCCTAGGAGGGGGTACCTGGGGGATGCTGGAGGGGTGTGTGTCCTAGGAGGGGGTATCTGGGGGATGCTGGAGGGGTGTGTGTCCTAGAGGGGGTATCTGGGGGATGCTGGGGGTACCTGCGGCCTCACTCTCAGGTGGGGGGGCACTGTTGCTCCCTGTCACTGTGCAGGGTGGACGGTGCAGGCCTGGGACACCTCGCCAGCCCGTCCGTCAGCACCTCCCTATGGGTCTCTCCCCCTCCCCAGGTCACCCCTCCTGGACAGGCTCTGCGGCCCCTGGCGCGACGGACGCACCTCCCGGAGTCGAGGCCTTCAGGGTGACGTGCACGGCTCCAGCAGCCACGAACTCCCGTGCGGCAGATTTGACATCAAGAAACACAACCTCCGGTGCAGCGGGCGTGACTTCGGGACCAGCCGGCTTTCTCCTCCCAGCCCTCGCTGGGCTCCTCCTGCTACAGCTTGTCTCCGGATTCCCCACCCGGTGCAACGGCCCCATCAGACTCAAATACAGCCTGCGTTGGCCGCTCCCCTCCCCAGGGGCTCTCGGCTCCCGGACGGACCCACATCCCCTTTATATTGTCGTACTGAATAAAACTCACTGGAGAGCAAACTGTCTGAAATTTTATTTATTTATTTCAAGGGGGCGGGGATTTAATTCTCATGGGTGGGACCATCAAGAAGCCAGTTAAGAAGAGAAGCGCGGCCACAGCTAGCCCAGTGTCCTGTCTCCGACAGTGGTAAAAGCAGAACTTCCGGGGCACTGCACAGAACATGGCGATTCTGTAGAAACCCACCCCATCTTCGCCTCCCGGCTTCTGGCAGTCAGAGGTTTAGGGACAACCAGAGCATGGGCCTGCGTCCCTGATGATCTTGGCTAATTGCCAGGGATGACCCTATCCTCCAGGAGCAGATCAAGTTCTTTTTTGAACCCTGTTGTTCTTTTGACGACCCCCACATCCCCTGGCAATGAGTTCCACAGGTTAATTGTGTGTTGTGGGAAAAAGCACGGCCTCTTGTTTGTATGAAACCTGCTGCCTGTTCGTTTCATGGGGTGACCCCTGGTTCTGGTGCTGTGGGACAGGGGAAATAGCAGTTCTCTAGTCACTTTCCCCGTGCCGTGGCATGATTTTCTAGCCCTCTGTCGCATCCCCCCTTAGTCGTCTCTTTGCCAAGATGAACAGCCCTAATGGTTTTAGTCTCGCCTCATATGGAAGCTGCTCCATGCCCTGAGATTAGGTGAGAAATATCCCGAGTGGGGAAGTTAGGCAGCAGAGGCCGGGAGCTTCACAGCCCCGGAGAACGTCAGTTCAGCCTCCAACGGGGGTGCAAACGCTTTGGGACCGGCCGAAGGAGCCACGGTAGGAAAGAGACGTGCTGGACCCAGGGACCCAGTCTTGAAGTAGCAGAGCCGTGGGGGTCTCCCATGGCAGCCGGGGGCCTGGCTATAAGAAGGGGATGTTCCCAGAGAGCCTGCATCACGGCCAGACGCACGGGGTCACCCCAGTTCTCCGTTTCAGTCTGCCTTGTAGCAGCTCTGCGGTTAATCAGATCCTTCTGTGTGTCGTCCAGCCATCTCGCTTTGGGTCTTCCAGCCGCCTCTGACCGAAGGGTGTTAAAACACCCTGTTTTCTGGATCGTCTTCTGATGTCCCCCGGCCAAACCAGCTAAGCCTGGACTCCCTCAGCCAGAGACGACTCGGGCCTCCCCATACCGGGAGGGGGGCACAATCTAAAGGGGAGGACGTGTGACCACCCCACATGTCTCCTCTGCCCAGCAACCCCCCGCCACCGCCCTGCTCCCAGCCTTGGGCCGCCAGGCTCTCCCTGCCCCACCAGAGAGGAGAGGGGGCTCTGTCCTTCTCCCGCTGCGCCTCCCCACCCCCGGCACGGTGGGCCGCCCGGGCCCGGCTGCCAAGGGCAGGGGCAGGGGCAGTGGGAGGAGGACAGAGCCCCTCTCCCTCTGCCCCACCAGGCCAAGCAGCAATCGGGGGGTGGGGCACATGATCCCCCATGCAGCTCTTCTATATTTAGGGCCAGCCTGAGTGCAGGGGACTGGACTAGATGACCCCTCGAGGGCCCTTCCAGCCCTAGGATTATGAACACAGCCCTTCCTTGGCTCTCGATCCACCTCAGCAATCTGATTTCCACCCAGTCCAGGGCCTGCCCCCGTCTCTTCCTCAGTCCCCGGCCGTACAAAAAAAACCGGCCTAACCACGGCTGGTTGGGCTTTGCTTTCAGGTTCCCGGGGCATTCTCCTAGCCCAGAGTTGGACCCCTCTCTGAGCCAGCGAGCGTCTTCAGCCCCCGCGAGTGGGTGCATCGTGGCAGAGGTTTATGAGTCGGGGGCTGCAGGGTTGCTCTCGAATCTGAGACCCTCTAGTTCCAGGTTGTGCTTAGGGACCCAATGGTCACAGGTTGAATTTCCGCCTCAGTAATGGCATGCCCAGGAGGCCTGCTCCCCTGAAAGAGACAGCAGCAGCCGTCTGATAAAGCACCTGCCACTCAGCCTCTGCCAGACGGGAGTGAGTTCAAATATCTGATTGTTATTGTCAGACCTAGGACCCCCGCCAGTGCTAGGTGCTGTATATTGTGATTGCTATTTATTAGGTGTATTACGGTAGCACCCAGGCACCCAGTCTCGGCCCCCACTGTGTTAGGTGCTGTACATTCTTATTGCTATTTATGAGCTCTCTCCAGCCCGTCACGGTGACCTTTGACCCAAACAGCTCATCCGCCTCAGGGCCCTCCCTGTCCAGAGCAGCGAACGGTAACCCGGGATCTCTCCTGACTGAGACAAAAAGGAGCATGACCCATCGATGAATGGACATGTCTGTTGCAGGCCAGCCCCGGCTCAGGGAGATGTTCCTGCCAGGCCTGCAGCTTTTCAGGCCAGAGTGTAGGAACCATGCCACGCGTTGTCCGGTGAAACCTCTGGCCCTGAGTGTTTCCTGGCGGGCGACAGGGTGTTGTTCGGCTTTTTGGCCATGCCAGAGAGTTTGCATAATTCAGAACTGTACCGTGGCCTTGGTCTGGTCCTTGACATGTTCCTCTACGAAGTCCACACGATCTTCTTCAGGTCCTCTTAGTGCGTGCGTAGCCGCCTTCACAGACGTGACCCGCTCCTCCACCGTAGCATCTCCTGGTTTAGTCGGGAAGCCCCCGAACTGCGTGAACTTCTGCCCCCGTGGGACATAAATAACAGAGGGTTTCTTGGCTTCTGCTGCCTGCTGGTCCGTTGCTCTCTTAGCCCCTGATACATCTTCTCTCTGCTCGGTTCTAGCTTGTCGTACTTGCCTCTAGGGCTTCCAGCTTCCTAATTGCACAAAACCAAACACCCTTGCCCTGCCCCCAACCCCCCCCTTCTCCGAGGGCCCCCCCCCCCCACTCGCTCTATTTCCCCCTCCCTTTGTCACCCTCACTCCCTTTCACCAGCTGGGGCTCCAGCTGGGGGTGCAGGCTCTGGGGTGGGGCTGGGGATGAGGGGTTTGGGGTGCAGGAAGGGGCTTTGGGCTGGGGGGTGGGGCCGAGGGGTTCAGAGGGTGGGAGATTTTTGGATTAAGGTTGAAATGTATTCACTTTAAGGCCCCAAATTGTTCACATTTTCATTTTTGGGGCAGATTATTTTCGCCTGCAATTTCCCACCAAAAGTTTTATGATTTTCACCTTTTTGATGGTTTTTGGTTTTTTACTGGAAACTGAGGTTTCCCCTGGGCTGCAGGCGGGACTCCAGCTCTCCTCTTGCATAACATTTAGGACAGTGTGCGGGAGCTGGGGGCTGATGGACAGAAGCCAAAGATGCAGAGACAAAGCTCAGATTACAACCAGCTCGAAGCCAGCGCTGCTGTCAAGGTCATTAGGCAGAGGATGGGAACGCCCAGCCTGGAAGAATCTCGGCTGCATTGCAGGGCCCTGGCTGTTCTCCAGGCCCGGGTCCCCCCGTTCCGCTCTGCTTTAAACGGGGCTGCAGGTGAGTGCGATGGACCAAACGTGGGGAAAGGACCAAAACCACCCTCAGAGCTTTAGCCCTCCCCACAGAGGCGGATTTACGGTGAAACACAGGGGGCCCTGGCACGGGGCCCCCCAGCGACAGGGGACCCCAGGGCCGCACAGCTGCGGGGGCAGAAGCTTGGTCCTGCCGGCTCCTGGGGCTCCTGCTGCAGGCTCTGTGCCCCCCCGGCAGCCAAGCTCCCCCCTCCACTGCCTCTTCCCTTGAGCAGCTGCTTTCCCTCTCCTCCCCCATCCCAGCGCTCCCCTGCTGCTGAACAGATGTTTGCCGGCAGCACCCCTACGGCCCCAGCTCACACCCCCAGCCCTCTGCCCTGACTCTTGCATCCCTCACGCCCCCCAGGCCCCCTGTCCTCCCTGTCTCCTGCACCCCCCATTCCCTCCCACCCACCCTGAGCACCCAACGGGAGCTCCTGCACCCCCCTCCACATTCCTACCTGCAGCCCTTGCACCAAATGGGAGATGCCCCAGGTAAGCGCTCCACACCCCAACCCCCGGCCCCAACCCTGAGCCCCCTCCTGCATCCTAACTCCTGGGCAGACCCAGCACCCCAACCCCCTGCCTGTTCCTGCACCCTAACTCCCTCCCAGCCCCTGCACCCCCAGCCCCTGCCCTCCCTGACTCCTGCAGCCCTCGCACCAAATGGGAGATGCCCCAGGTAAGCGCTCCACACCCCAAACCCCGGCCCCAACCCTGCGCCCCCTCCTGCATCCTAACTCCTGGGCAGACCCGGCACCCCAACCCCCTGCCTGTTCCTGCACCCTAACTCCCTCCCAGACCCTGCCCCCCTGGCCCTGAGCCCCCTCCCGCACTATAAGTCCTGGCCAGACCCCACCCCCCAATATATATATATTTTTATAAAGCGCTCGCATTGAAAGCACTTTACAGTAGTGAGCCAGCGGTTCACACAATAGTTGGAAAGATCATTACGTGACCCACCGAGACCCTCAGCGATTTTCAAGGGGTCTGTGGGAAAGGAGTAGACTGCAAACCAGTCAAGGTATCTCACTTTATTTTCATTTACTTGCTATGACTTATAGGAGGAGGATAAAGAAAAAAAAAGAATGAAAAACAGGGGCGGGGGAGATAAGAGGGAATGTTCTTGGCTGGGTCCCAAGGAGGGGCCCCCAAAATGAAGCTGAGCACAAGGCCCCACTAACGCTAAATCTGCCACTGCGTCCCCATGCCCAGCACTTCAATGTACCAGGAACTTTGCAGAGGTTATCACGAGATCTGGTGGGGGGGGGGGCAACATTGTTATAACGTTTACAATGAAAAGGAGAGACGGGTCCTGTGACTTTCCCACGCAGGGAGGGAGACCAGTTGCACCATTCGACTGAGCAGGGCCAGCAAAACCCTGGCAAAATTCTGAGAGGGACACATGCCCTCCCCACCCCACATCACCTCTGGCTTCTGTCCAGCAGGGAGGGGGATTTCGAGATTTCAGCTCAAGCCCCGAGAGCCCCCTCCCTGCCAGGCTAAAGGGCTGAGCCCCGGCAGGTGCGCCCCAGCTCTTGAAAGTCTGAAGAGCCTCAGATGCGGCTCGGAGGGTCAATATGTTTGGCCGCCCCTGCACTAGACCCTACGGCCTTATGGAACCCAGATTTCCAAGGCTCCCCCAACCCTACTCTGCTGTGCCCCGTTTCCCCATCTATAGCACCCAGATGTCCTGGCTCCCACCCCCACTCCTCTCACCACTGGATCCCGCTTCTCCCAAGGACAGGAGCGGGACCCAAGAATCCTGCCCTTAATCTACATGGCACCAGGGACGGAACCCAGGAGTCCAGACGCCCTGTCCCTGGTGTGACCCGCTACCCCCCATTGCCACCCCAGGAGAGTTGGTATCACTCATTCCCCTAATTCGATTTCCTGGCAGGATGGAGGAGGATTTGGCAGTGTGCACAGACGCCCACAGGGTGGGCAGGGCTGATGGGGAGAACAGAAATTTACAGACTCTGACAGGCAAACCTCCGTTAAAGTTTCGATGTTACATCACAGCACATAACTGAGCCTTTCCACAAAGAGACAGAGACAGGACAGAGCCTGTTACAGCTTTTCCACTCTGCAGAATTAGCCATCCACTTCACCCCAGGCAAACTTTACTCTAAGGAGCCTTTGGTAAGTGATACCCCTCTGGGCTGTTGGTGCGCTAGCCATTAGACCCCACACCCCTTCTGCAGCCAGGGCTAGAACCAGGGTGTCCTGGCTCCCAGCCACCCTGCTTTAACCCCCTAGATCCCACTCCCCTCCCATAGCCAGGGACAGAACCCAGAAGGCCTGGCTCCCATCCCCCCTCCCTGCTCTAACCGCTAGCCCCCACTCACCTTGCAGAGCTGGAGACAGAACCCAGGAGTCCTGGCTCCCAGTCCCACTCCTCCACCCGATGAATGTTAATGGACATTTTGTATTGAGGACTGTAACGACAAGGTATCACTGTCAGAGTGGATGGGTTGGGGGAGTGGGGTTTCCTGGTCCTGCTGGCGGTCATGAGGGCTCTGAAGGGGAGTGCGGGACCAGAGGCAGCCTGCAAAGAACCAGCCGAGGACAAGTATCAGAGGGGCAGCCGTGTTAGTCTGTATCCACAAAAACAACGAGGAGTCCGGTGGCACCTTAAAGATTAACAGATTGATCTGGGCATAAGCTTTCGTGGGTAAAAAACCCACTTCCGAGAACAAGGTGGCTGAGTCATCTCGTGGTACTGTAGGGAGCAGCCTGCTTTGTCTCCCTCTTGTTTGTGGTTCTTGTGGGTGGTCGTCGTAGATTCCCAGAAACAGTCACCTCGCGGACAGCCTTCCAGCAGAAGCATTTGGAGTTTGTCTCTGACGGCTCTGGGAGGGTGCTGCGAACGTCCCAGCCAGGAAGGGCTCAGTGATGCGGCTACCCCAGAACCGTGGCAAACAGCTCTGAGGATCCACCTGTTTACCTGGCTCAGGCATGGGCAATCTCTCGTCTGATCTCATTTCAGCCCGTCTGTGATCAATCCCCTGGCTAGAGATTTGGCTGCATCACAGACCCCAGCGCCGATCTCCTGCTTCCCGATCACCATGGAGGCTTCTCTTGCCGCCTGCATCCTCGCTGCTCTCCTGGCGACGGGTGAGTGGGCTCTGTTCCTACAGGGGCTGATTTCCTAACGTCTCCACCCTAACAGCTCAGAGCCACCTGCCGGGTGAAACTGTTAGTTAACGTTACCCAGGAGCAGCAAGAGAATAAGGGGGGTTGTGCTGGGAGCGTCTAGGAGGAGGGGACTGGAATTCATAAACAACGAGTGAAGCCAGTGTGGAAATGGGAGGAAATATTTATTCTTTAAATCACTAGCACGATGTATGGACTTGTTCCACTTCACAGCTGGCCAGAAACCAAGGGCATTTGTGAAAGCGGATTTTCATCACGAGTTTGTCTGAAAGGCAGCAGATCTGAATGTCAGTGACAGGAGCTCAAGATGATATAAAAGGCATTTCGAACTGATCCACAGTCAGTCGGCCGGAGCTCCTCTGGAGTCGATGAGGCCAGATCCTAGCTGGGGTCAGTTAAATTCAAGAGAAAGTGAGGGGGCAAGGAGGGGACAAATCTAGACCGGTCATGTTCTCTCTCCTTCTCCAGGGGCCTGTCTGCAGTGTGAGACTTGTGTTGGCCTAGGAAAGAGCTGCACGGGGAACCTAGAGACCTGCGCCGCTGGGCAAGACTCTTGTGGTGTCATTTTTACTGAAGCCACGCAGGGTAGGTGAAATGGCTGCTAACCGACGTGGGTCAGGGACATGGACGGTGGGTATAATAGGCCAGGGAAGGTGCAAGTCGGGCTGCTCAGGCCGGGGGTCAGGTCAGTCGGCCGGCTGGGTCAAGCCTGGGGCTCCTCTGGCAGGGGGGGGCAGGGGGAGGGACAGGTCTGGGTTCTGGCCGGTCCGGGGCTTCTCCAGATGTGGGAGGGGAACAGAGGGGCTCAGGGCTCCAGCCAGGGGGGCGGGACCTCATGTGAGGGGCGGGGCCATGGGGCTAGGCTCCCTGAAGTGGGGGTCCACCTGCCGCCCATGGTCCGGGAACAGGATAGGGTGGCCAGGTTCCCGGTTTTCAACCGGAAAGTCCGGTCAAAAAGGGAACCCGACAGCGTCCAGTCAAATCTACTGTGAGCAGGGGAGGTGGGGGGTGCTGGGTCATCACCTCCGGAGCCGGGGCTGCCTCCTATCTTCACTGGGGGGCCGCATCTCCCAGCCCCGGCTCTGCAGGGAGGGGAAAAGCAGCGAGCAATGGGGGCCCCGGGGGGGAAAGAGGAGGGGATGGGGGCGGGGCCTCAGGGGAAGAGACGGGGCAGGGATGGGGCTGCTGGAGTGTCCGTTTTTTAAATACTACCAAGTTGGCAAACCTAGAACAGGGTGGGGGGCTAGGATTCCTGGGTTCTAGTCCCAGCTCTGGGTTGGGGACTTCAGCCCAGGTCTCTCCCCTGCTACGGACGTGCCGGACCCCCCTTGCCTCCCGGGAGGGTCTCTTCATCTCCCCTGTTGAAGCCGCCCAACGTTACATGAAATAATTAAACGTTCCCTGGAACCTGACTTCCCCACGTCCACGTGGAGCATCCAACCCACTGGGCTCCTGGGTATACGGGGCGGGGGGGGGCAACCCCCCATTCGCCCTTGGCTGGGCTTTGTGCAAAGGCTGATCTGGTGGTCGTGCTCTGAAGGCGTCCCCTGGATCAAACCCGGCGCTAAGGGGTGAGCGGGACACATAGCATCAGTCCTCCACGTACCCCCTGGTGGAAACTTTGGCAACGAAAGGACTTTATAGGCAGGAGATTCGGGGTCCCCAGGGTTAGGCGGCAGCTGAGTGGGGAGCTGGAGGGTCTAAATGCTGGATTGAGGAGTTGATATGACCTTCTCTAGCCCTGCCGGACCTCGGGTGAGTCACTTCTTCTTCCCGTGCCTCAGTTTCCCCCGGGTAGAGGAAGGCTAATGGCACAGGGCCATCGCTGTGAAGAGGGCGTCGATAGGGTGGGAGTGGAAGGGGAATAAATCTCTGTCTTCACCCTCCTGTGCAGCGGGAGTGAACACCCAGAGCATTATCAAGACGTGTGTGATATCCAGCCAATGTGAAGCCGGCCCCGTCTCGATGAATTTCGGGAAGGGAATGACAACAAGGACGAGCATCGCCTGCTGCGTGGGAGAAGACTGCAGAACAACCACTGTTACAAGTACCTCTCCCCATCTCCGCCTCTCCTGCCCCATTCCCTGCACCTCCTGGCCCACGTTACCTTCCCGGGCCTGGTGCTCCCGCCCCGCAGGGGGCGCCCCTTGGAATAACACTCAGCCTCTGGGTGGGCGGAGTTTAGTGGGCGGGGCTCTAGGCTTCCACCAGGTGTGAACCCAGCTGGCCCCACCCGGGGCGGGGTCCAGGGCTCCCTACTGCGAACCCCTCCCCTGCCCCTGCTGCCCCCGGCGTCCCCGGAGCTACAGCGCCCCCTGCAGGGGGCCCCCGGGGCTGAGCTGTGCAGCCCCCAGCTGCTCTCCTGGCCCCGACCCGTCCTGGGGCTCGTCCCCCGAGCTGACTGCGTTTGCTCCGCTTCTTCCCAGTGCCCCCGGCTGACACCAAACCCAATGGCCGGAGCTGCCGGGGCTGTTACTCTCTGTCCTCTGAGCAATGCCGTGAAGAGACCATACGGTGTACTGGATCCGAGACCCGATGTGTCGACATCACCCAGACCCTAACAACTGGTAACTTCCGTTCATTTATTCTGGGGTTATTTTTCCTTTGTTCACCCCCCTTCCCCAGTAGGGCAGAAGTGAGATGCTGTGTGGGGTCTGGTAAGTTACGGTATCAGCTGCAGATCTGGATACCTGGGTTCTGTTCCCAGCGCTGACTTTGGGCCACTGTCTTCCCCTCCATGGGCCTCTGGTTTTTCTCCCATCCTTTGACTGAGCCTAGTTTAGTCTGTAAGCTTTTCATGGTAGGGACTGGCCTAGTATTGGGAGCTCTTGCTATGCCAGATGCTGCACAGACCTTTGGCTGAGCTCGGGATCCCCTCTTCTGCCAGATGCTAAAGGACACCTTGTGAGATACAGTCCCTGTCCCCAAAGAGCCTGTAATCTAAGGAGGCAAAAGAAAGATTGTTCTGCCCATTTTAAAGATGGGAAAACTGAGGCACTGAGCACTGCCATGATTTGTCCAAGGTCATACAAGAAGGCTGCAGCAGGACTGGGAAGGGAACCTACTTTTGCAGAGTCCCATCATGGTGCTGTAACTCACTAGAAAGCCACCCTACTTAGAGATCCCACAGCTGCCACCAGCACCGGGCTAGTGCTTTGCTGGGGGGGGAAGGGAGGGGAGGAGGCTAATACTAGCTGGATCCAGTCCGAGTGCCATTGGTGGGCTCTAGATCGGGGCTGGCTCAAGGACACACAGTGAGTCTGAATCAGAGCAGAGGAGGAGGGGGAGACCATCCAGGCCCAGACCGGAGGTGGAGATGGAGGCTGAGGGGAGTTTGGTGGGGCCCTGAGGAGCGGGGGGGCAGTTGTGTCCTACTCCAGCTGGAGGAGTGGAGCTGCTCCCCTGACAATCGCCTGCTTTCCCCCACACACGCAGGTGGAGGACCAACGCAGATGGACATAAAGGGCTGCGTTTCTGAGTCCTTCTGCGCCCAGTTACAAACGGGTTCAGGGACCATCGCAGGGATCGGTGTAGATCTAATCACAGCCAAATGCACAGTGGCCTCCGGCGCGGCGGGCGTGACTCCGAGACCAGCCGGGCTCCTCCTCCCAGCCCTCGCTGGGCTCCTCCTGCTGAAGCTTCTCTCCTGATTCTCCACCTGGTGCAAAGGCAACACCGTACTGAAATCCACCCTGCAGCCTGCGTTAGTCCCTCCCGCCCACAGCGGTTCTCGGCTCCCGGGTGGACTCACATTCCCTTGACGTTGCAGCACTGAATAAAACACACTGGAGAGCAAACTGGCTGCAATTTTATTTATTTATTTCAATGGGGAAAAATGTGATTCTCGTGTGTGGTGCTGTCAAGAAGCCCAGTAAGAACATGAGAGGCCACAGCTAGTCCAGTGTCCTGTCTCCGACAGCGGCACGCCCAGAACTTCAGGGGCAGTGCATTCAACAAGGCAAATGTGGAGAAACCCACCCCGTCTGTCCCTTCTGGCTTCTGACCATCAGAGATTTAGGGACACCCAGAACATGCGGTGGCGTCCCTGACCATCTTGGCTGATAGCCTATCCTCCAGGAACTGATCTAGTTCTTTTTTGAACCCCCATATACTTTTGCCCATCCCCACATCCCCTGGCAATGAGTTCCACAGGTTAACTGTACATTGTGGGGGAAAAAGTACATCCTCTTGGTTGCATGAAACCTACTGCCTGTCCATTTCACTGGGTGACCCCTTTTTCTGGTGATGTGGGACAGGGGAAATATTACTTGTCTCGTCACTTTCCCCACCCCATGGCATGATTTTCTAGCCCTCTGTGGCATCTCCCCAGAGTCGTCTCTTTGCCAGGCTGAAGAGCCCTAACCCATTTCATTTCACCTCATATGGAAGCCCTTCCAAGCCCGAAGCTTAGGCTCAGAAAGACCCGAGTGGGGAAATCAGGCAGCAGAGGCCGGGAGCTTCACAGCCCCGGAGAACGTCAGTTCAGCCTCCCGCGCGGGTGCAAACGCTTTGGGACCGGCCGAAGGAGCCATGGTAGGAAAGAGACGTGCTGGAGGCAGGAACAGAGTGTTGAAGTCGCGGAGCTGTGGGGCTGTCCCGTGGGATCTGGGGCAATACGAAGGGGATGTTCCCAGAGAGCCTGTATCACGGTCTCTTCCCTCCCTAATCTTCTATGACCCTGCCTTGTGGGCCAGGGACAGCACAACCAGCCGTCTCTGGGTCATGAGAGACGTTCACAGTTTGTCTCTCAGCCGTCCCAGGCCTCCTGCCGCGCCGCAATGACACCGTGGGTCAGACCCTGCTCTGGCGGGGCCCACAGGCCCTCAGGCGCTAGGGGGCAGGACCCTTCTCCCCAGCATCGGCCCTAACGTCGGGGTCACGTCCCACTCCAAGTCCGTCCTGGAAGTCCTCGTGCCCGGCGAAATCTCCCTGCGCTGGGCCCTCTGCCCAGGCCCCCCGGCTCTCCCCAGCCGCTCGCCGCATGCACATGGGGCTGGGCAGTGTCCTGCTGTTCGGGCTTCGCACCCGCGGCTCCCTCCTGCAGCTGGGCCTGGCTCCGCCTCGGCGCGGCTGGTCTGCGCTGCCCCAGCTCCAGGGTCCTCCTCCTCTGCCACCAGCCCAGCTCGGGCTGCTGCTCTCCCCTTAACTCTGCCCTGCCCTGGCTCGGCCAGCCCCAGCTCACACAGAGGATGGGCTCTGGGCTCCTGACTCCCGCATTGGCCTGCTGCCCCGTCAATCGGGCTGACCTGGAGTGCTGGCCTCTCCCCATTGGCCCTGGGGCCTCTCAGTCTCAGGATCCTGGTTTCTCTTTGACCCTTCCCCTTTCTTTTGGTACTGGGAGAGGGCTGACCCCCCCCCCCCACACACACACACCCCATGCCACATGTCAGTGAGGGGCCAACAGCCCCCTGGCACTTCCACGAGGAGCTGCGAGGAAATTTCCCATCACAACTTGCTTTTTTTTTTTATGGAAAATCAGGTTTTTCAACTCAAACATTTTCACAGCAGGGATCTGCTTTCCTATAGATTTTTCCATTTTGGTCAAACGCCCCCCCCCCCCCCCCCCCCCCCAGCCAATTTAAATTTTTTCAGCAGTTTTTGGCCACATTCTCTTCATTTGACTCGTTTTGGTTTGAAATTGGTTTGTTTTTGGCAGGTCTTGGCCAAAAGCTTGTTCAGATTTCAGCCCCAAACACCACCTTTTCCACCTGTTTTTTGCTGAAAATTGTTTCTGTTTTGAGAATTTGGGCTCAAAACATTTCTGGGTTTAGGTCAAAAATTATTCACATTTAGGCCAATAGTTGTTCCCTTTGTAGCAGTTTGTAGCCAAAACTTACCCAGGTTTTAGTGCTTTTCAACCAACATTATTTTGTATTTTCAGCTTGAACAATTTTCATTTTTGGCTGAATTTTTTTTGCCTGCAATTTTCTGCCAAAAGGTTTATGATTTTTAGATTTGAGGTTTTCAGGGTTGTTTTTCTCCTGATGAAATGTGACGTTTCCTCTGGGTTGGTGTCAGGAATCCAGCTCCATGCTTGCATAACGTTTATGACACAGTGTAAGGGAGCTGGGGAAGATGGACAGGAGGAAGAGACGCGGAGGCTAAACTCAAATTACAACCAGCTAGAAACCAGAGCTGTTGTGGAGATCATTAGGAAGATGATGGGACCCCTTGGAATGATTTTGCTGGCATGGTAGAAACTCAGCTGCACTGCAGGGCCCTGGCTGTTCTTCACGCCCAGGTCCAGGGCCATCCTGAGGATTTATGGGGCCCTACGCAGTATTATTAAACGGGTGCCCCTATGCCCGACAGCAGCCCGAGCTCGCGGCCCGGGGGGTGGGGGGGCAGGGGGAGGGACGAGACAGCAAAGGATAAGGAGACGCCCAGCCCTCCTCATGGTGGTGGAGAGTCACAGTTCCCCGCAGAGACCCCCGGACCCTCTCCCTCACGCAGAATGGACATGCAGAAGGTACCTAATTAAAAGTACTAAACTTGGGAATAAAAAAATGTCAGCCACAGGTTTTTTGGTATGCCCTGAAATTTGTCAGGCATTTATTTGCCAGAGCTCTGTGGGAAGGGCGAGTCAGCTGTCCTGCTGAACACAACCTTAAATATGATGGAATACATGATGCAGCTCTTCTCTGTTTTACATTTTCTTAATCAGTATTTCTAAGCTGATTTTATATTTTAAATGACAGGTTTCAGAGTAACAGCCGTGTTAGTCTGTATTCGCAAAAAGAAAAGGAGGACTTGTGGCACCTTAGAGACTAACCAATTTATTTGAGCATAAGCTTTCGTGAGCTACAGCTCACTTCATCGGATGCATACTGTGGAACATACAGAAGACGTGTTTATACACACAAACCATGAAAAAATGGGTGATTATCACTACAAAAGGTTTTCTCTCCCCCCACCCCACTCTCCTGCTGGTAATAGCTTATGTAAAGTGATCACTCTCCTTACAATGTGTATGATAATCAAGGTGGGCCATTTCCAGCACAAATCCAGGTTTTCTCCCGCCCCCACACCCCCCTGCAAAAAAACCCCACTCTCCTGTTGGTAATAGTTTATCTAAAGTGATCACTCTCCTTACAATGTGTATGGTAATCAAGGTGGGCCATTTCCAGCACAAATCCAGGTTTTCTCCCCCCCACACCCCTCCCCAAAAAACCCCACTCTCCTGTTGGTAATAGCTTACCTAAAGTTTTTTCGGGGGGGGGGGGGGGAGAAAACCTGGATTTGTGCTGGAAATGGCCCACCTTGATTATCATACACATTGTAAGGAGAGTCATCACTTTAGATAAGCTATTACCAACAGGAGAGTGGGGGGTTTTTTTGGGGGGGGGGGTGGGGGGGAGTAGAAAACCTGGATTTGTGCTGGAAATGGCCCACCTTGATTATCATACACATTGTAAGGAGAGTGATCACTTTACATAAGCTATTACCAACAGGAGAGTGGGGTGAGGGGAGAGAAAACCTTTTGTAGTGATAATCACCCATTTTTTCATGGTTTGTGTGTATAAAAATGTCTTCTGTATTTTCCACAGTATGCATCCGATGAAGTGAGCTGTAGCTCACGAAAGCTTATGCTCAAATAAATTGGTTAGTCTCTAAGGTGCCACAAGTACTCCTTTTCTTTTTGTATATTTTAAATGTACTCTTAAGCCTTCATCGTTCCAGATTACTACATATTTAACTCACTGAAACAAAGACATTATTTTAAATTAATCAGTCCCAGAGGGTTAGTGCCTTCATAGCAATGCTCATTGCTTGTCGAAAAAGGGAACACTCATTTACTTTGTGTGATCTCCATAACAATAGACATGTTTATGAAATTTCACCAACTTTAAAAATATGTTTCCAAAGATTTTAGGCATAACAAAGGATGTCCAGCTATCTGGAAGGAAAGGGGTGTTGTCCCTTTAAAGGCTCTCTTCAATGGGGGGTGGGGGAAGAGGGGGTGAAGGGACAAAGGGATGGACATAAAGGACAG
This sequence comes from Chelonia mydas, assembly GCF_015237465.2. Classification (NCBI taxonomy): domain Eukaryota; kingdom Metazoa; phylum Chordata; order Testudines; family Cheloniidae; genus Chelonia; species Chelonia mydas. The sequence goes on along the minus strand of NC_051264.2, from coordinate 17,482,899 downwards.
GAAGACTTTGGAAGCAAGTTTTTTTTACTATAGTAATTAAAATGTGTATTTTCGATAAGGGTGGTCTTTTGAAGGATTTATTTTAAAAACTATATGTCTGAAGAGCCAAGCATTTAAGGCTAAAGACGATTGTGCATCTAAAAATCTATGCAAGGATTTTTTAGAGATGTGATTTTATAATCTTCACCAACTCACTAATGAAATATTTTTAAAGCAAATTTTAAACTAAGGTCCTGTAGACCGACATGTTCTGAATAAATATGACAGTGATGCCCAGCTGGTTTTGCCAGTAAATTCAGATACTGACCGTATATTCCTGGGGGTTGACAAATGCCTGTGAAATGGCTTCATTCCCCCTTGAACGGCTCTTGGGCAGTGTCAGTGTTGTGCTAATAGGGCTGGCAGGCTGGAGGCTTTTTCACTTGTAAGTTACAAGATCCCCTCCCGAGGAAGACTCGCCAGGCTGCAGCTGCCAGCTGTGGGAGCCTGCGGAAAGGATCTGAACAGGGACAGGAAAGCCGGGCGGGTGAACGCTAAGACTCTGGTGCCCCACGCAGCTGCGTATGTTGCATTGCGTATGCGTAAGGACGGCCCTGCCCAGGGCCCTCTGTTCCACTCTGCGTTTAAACGGGGCTTAGCCCTCCCCACGCCCACCACTTCAAGGTACCAAGAACTTTGCAACGGTTATTATGAGATCTGGTGGGGGTTGGCAATATTGTTATAACGTGTAAGACGAAAAGGAGACAGGCCCTGTGACTTTCCCAAGGACACCGAGTGATGGGTGGAGCTGGGAAGAGAACCCAGGCCATGCGCGCAAAAAATTTCTTCTGTGCAAATTGTTGGGCTTCTGTGAAAATTCTGTGTGTGCGGTGTTTCGCCGTGTGTGCAGGGTTTAGGATCTGTGTGCGCGCACACCTTAGAGGGAACAGTGGTCCTGGCTCATAGTCTGCCTTCTCTAACCTACACCACCCTCAGCTAGGAGGGAATGCGGGAATCCTGGCAACCAGATTTAACTACTAGGCCCCACTCTCTCATCAATGGAACCCAGGAGTCCTGACCTGCAGGCTCTCTTCCTCCTGCATTAACTAGGCCCCATGTCCTATGGAACCCGGGAATCCAGATTTCCAAGGCCCCCCCAACCTTACTCTCCTATGCCCCACTTTTCAGTCTCTAGAACCCAGGAATCCTGGTTCCCACCCTAACTTCTCTAACCACCGGATCCTGCTTCTCATAGAATCATAGAACTGGAAGGGACCTCGGGGTCATCTAGTCCAGTCCCCTGCACTCATGGCAGAACTAAGCATTATCCCTGACAGGTGTTTGTCTAACCTGCTCTTAAAAATCCCCAATGATGGAGATTCCACAACCTCCCTGGGCAGTTTATTCCAGTGCTTAACCACCCTGACACTTAGGAAGTTTTTCCAAATGTCCAACCTAAACCTCCCTTGCTGCCATTTAAGCTCATTGCTTCTTGTCCTGTCCTCAGAGCTTAAGAAAAACAATTTTTCTCCCTCCTCCTTGTAACAACCTTTTACGTACTTGAAAACTGTTCTCATGTTCCCTCTCAGTCTTCTCTTCTCCAGACTAAACAAACCCAGTTTTTATAATCTTCCCTCATAGGTCATGTTTTCTCGACCTTTCATCATTTGTATTACTCTTCTCTGGACTTTCTCGCATTTGTCCAGATCTTTCCTGAAATGTAACAGCCCAAGGATAGGAGCGGGACTCAACAGTCCTGCCCTTAATCTATATGGCACCGGTAGGGCCGGCGAGGGGTATAGAAACTTAGGCCTCGTGTACACTGGCACTTTACAGCGATGCAACTTTCTCTACATCGGTAGATGTGCAGGTGAACGAGCATCTGATCGTGTGGCTGATGTGATTAGGCCCTGTGATGGTGTCCCCTGAATAGATATGTGGACACAGTTGGCAACGGGCTTTGTTGCAAGGATAGGTTCCTGGGTTATTAGCTTATTAGCACCGTAGTGTCCAGGAAGTGGATCTCTTGTGTGGACTGGTCCAGGCTGAGGTTGAGGGTGGGATGGAAATTGTTGAAATTATGGTGGAATTCCTCAAGGGCTTCTTTTCCATGGGTCCAGATGATGAAGATATCATCAATGTAGCGGAAGTAGAGGAGGGGCGTTAGGGGACGAGAGCTGAGGAAGCGTTGTTCTAAGTCAGCCATAAAAATGTTGGCATACTGTGGGGCCATGAGGGTACCCATAGCAGTGCCGCTGATTTGAAGGTATACATTGTCCCCAAATGTGAAATAGTTATGGGTGAGGACAAAGTCACAAAGTTCAGCCACCAGGTTTGCCGTGACATTATTGGGGATACTGTTCCTGACGGCTTGTAGTTCACCTTTGTGTGGGATGTTGGTGTAGAGGGCTTCTACATCCATAGTGACCAGGATGGTGTTTTCAGGAAGTTCACCGATGCATCCGATGAAGTGAGCTGTAGCTCACAAAGGCTTATGCTCAAATAAATTTGTTAGTCTCTAAGGTGCCACAAGTCCTCCTTTTCTTTTTGCGATGGATTGGAGTTTCCTCAGGGAAGTCAGTGGTGTCTCGAAGATAGCTTCCTGAACACTACGGTGCTAATAAGCAATGGTCACATAAACACCACCCTATACCGGAAACCTGCTGACCACTATTCCTACCTACATGCCTCCAGCTTTCATCCAGACCACACCACATGATCCACTGTCTACAGTCAAGCTCTACAATACAACCACATTTCCTCCAACCCCTCAGACAGAGACAAACACCTACAAGATCTCTATCAAGCATTCTTACAACTACAATACCCGCCTGCTAAAGTGAAGAAACAAACTGACAGAGCCAGAAGAGTACCCAGAAGTCACCTACTACAGGACAGGCCCAACAAAGAAAATAACAGAACGCCATTAGCCGTCACCTTCAGCCCCCAACTAAAACCTCTCCAACGCATCATCAAGGATCTACAACCTATCCTGAAGGACGACCCAACACTCTCACAGATCTTGGGAGACAGGCCAGTCCTTGCCTACAGACAGCCCCTCAATCTGAAGCAAATACTCACCAGCAACCACACACCACACAACAGAACCACTAACCCAGGAACCTATCCTTGCAACAAAGCCCGTTGCCAACTGTGTCCACATATCTATTCAGGGGACACCATCACAGGGCCTAATCACATCAGCCACATGATCAGAGGCTCGTTCACCTGCACATCCACCAATGTGCTATATGCCATCATGTGCCAGCAATGCCCCTCTGCCATGTACATTGGTCAAACTGGACAGTCTCTACGTAAAAGAATAAATGGACACAAATCAGACGTCAAGAATTATAACATTCAAAAACCAGTTGGAGAACACTTCAATCTCTTTGGTCACTCGATTACAGACCTAAAAGTGGCAATCCTTCAACAAAAAACCTTCGAAAACAGACTCCAATGAGAGACTGCTGAATTGGAATTAATTTGCAAACTGGATACAATTAACTTAGGCTTGAATAAAGACTGGGAGTGGATGTGTCATTACACAAAGTAAAACTATTTCCCCATATTTATTCCTCCCCCCGCTGTTCCTCAGAGGTTCTTGTCAACTGCTGGAAATGGCCCACCTTGATTATCACTACAAAAGGTTCCCCCCCACCCTCCCGCTCTCCTGCTGGTAATAGCTCACCTTACCTGATCCGTGTGTGTGGTAACACCCATTGTTTCATGTTCTTTGTGTATATAAATCTCCTCACTGTATTTTCCACTGAATGCATCCGATGAAGTGAGCTGTAGCTCACGAAAGCTCATGCTCAAATAAATTGGTTAGTCTCTAAGGTGCCACAAGTCCTCCTTTGCTTTTTGCGGATACAGACTAACACGGCTGCTCCTCTGAAACCTGTCATTAACAGAAATGACATTCGCCACCTTGTGGTGCATTAAAAAAACTACAGACAAAATGATTTTATACATTCTGTATAGATAGTAATTCAAAAAATGTTCCTCTTAATTTTTTACAGCTCCCCCTCAAATGTCTAGGGAACAGAAATTGTCTATCGACGGAAAACTCCCACCCCTGGACACACCTAAGAAATTGTACTCACCAGCGTTCCCGATGCTGGCAGCTCCGGAGCAGCTGGCTGGATGAAGAGGTGCATTTCTCTGATGAATTCATCCGTTCTGGAATGTTAATGTTCTTGCTCCGTTGATTGAAGAACTCAAGACAGGGCAAAGTGAAGTCTGTCCAGGCCACGAGAATGGCTTTCCGGCATTTTCAGCCGTGAATCTGGATTGTTCTGCTGGCCACACGTCAGTCATGACAGAAGGCAGAGGCTCCGTTCTGCCGGTGGCACTGAAGATTCCCTGAGGTGTTCGATCGCTTCATCCCGTCGGCCGCATCGTGTGATCACCGCGGTTGTGTCATTCCAGCCACACAGTCCCCGCCCCCGTCACAAACTCCTGTAACCGAGGGACCCCATCCCACAGCGCAGCCTCGTCGGTGGTCGCATCCGGGCATTTCGCCTGCAGTAACTCGCCTGCTGCGTCAGTCTCCGATCTGAAGGGAGCTGGCTTTAGAGGCAGACCCTTCAGAGCTCTCCAGTCAGCTGTGAGCTTCCCCCAGGGGTGTCGGTGTTTAATGGCTGCAGCGAAGCCAGATCTTGACATGCTGAAATAGCCTTGACGTGACTCTTCTGGGGACGTTGTTTGCCCAGGGACATAGGACCTCACCTGGGCACTGGCCCTGGAGAATGGGGGCGTATCGTCACCCTACCACGGTCGGGCTTTTGACCCAACCAGTAACGCCATGGGGTGGATCCTGCGGATTGGATCCTCTTTGTGGCGCCAATTATGTAAGCAGGGGGATGATCCCGCTATTGTGGGGAACTTTCTTGGCTTCTGCACTATGGAGGTGGAATCGGACGGCGAAAGGATCGGAGCCCTCGCTCCCACTCCCTCAACCCAGCCGGCCTGGCCTGGAGGGCTCCCCTTCCGCTCTCTCCCACGGGGCCCAGTCCTCGTAGCCCCGACAAGGAAGGGGCACCACTTAGGAAGGGTGGGGGAGGGGGTGTCTTCCCCCCCCCCCCCCCCCCGGAGTTTTCTACCACAGCAGGGTGCAAACAGGAAAATGAACCACTGCCCCGCGCTCTCGCCGGAGGGACCCGCAGCCCTTTGCTGGGGTCGGAGGGAGAAGTCGCTGCTGGCTGACAGGGCTGCCCGCCAGGAGCTGGACCAGCAGCTCCCCTTCCCCAAACAGCCAGGTGTGGCCTGGACCAGGTGTGCCCCGGGGCCCCGTCCTGCGGCCCGCTGTTCCCCTGTGGCCCCAGCCCCGGCTGCGCCTCTTCCCACCCTTGCTCAGCTTCTTCCCCGAAGCGTGGGGCGGCTGGAGCTGGGGTAGGGACGGGGGGGGAGGGGGTGGCCAGCCATGCAGGACTCAGGGCAAGGGTTGTCCACTTTCTAATCGCACAAAACCGAACAGCCTAGCCCCGCCCCTTCCATGAGGCCACGCCCCCTTCCCTACCCCTTCCCGAAGGCCCTGCCCCCTGCTCACTACATCCCCCCCCCTCGGTGGCTCGCTCTCCCCCACCCTCACTCGCTTTCACTGGGCTGAGGTGCGGGAGGGGGTGCGGGCTCCGGGTGGGGCCAGAAATGAGGGATTTGGGATGCAGGAGGGGGCTCCAGGCTGCGGGGGCAGAGGGGTTCAGGGTGTGGGAGGGGGCTCTGGGCTGGGGGGTTGGGGTGCAGGGGGTGTGAGGGCTCCATCTGGAGGTGCAGGCTGTGAGGCGGGGATTGGGATGAGGGTTTGGGGGTTCAGGAGTGGGCTCCGGGTTTGGGGGGGCTCAGGGCTGGGGCAGGGGCTTGGGGCTTGGGGTGGGGGCAGCGTGAAGAGCCCCATGGCCCCCCCACCTAAGCGCCGGACCTGCTGTCTGTTTTCGGGGTGCAGCGCAGAGCCGGACAGGCAGGGACTAGCCTGCCTTAGCCCTGCAGGACTTTTAATGGTCCGGTCGGCGGTGCTGACCGGAGCTGCCAGGGTCCCTTTTCGACCCGGTGATCCAGTCGAAGACCATACTCGGGGCGGCTGGGGCCAGTGTTCGGGCCGCCCGGTGCTCCAGGCCTGGTCTGGGGTGGGCCGGTTGGGGTGGTTTGAGCTTGGGGCCAGCCAGGGCGGGGTGGCCTGTGGCCTGAGCTGGTTGGTGGGCCAGCACGGGGGGTGGCTGGGGCGGGGTCCTCTGGCTGCGCTGTGGGGCTCAGGGCTCTGGAGAGGGAGGGGGCAGAAGGGGCAGGGTAGGGGCAGGCCTTGGGCGGAAGGGACGGGGCCGAGTGATAACATCCCCGAACGAGGGGTTCCCACGCTGCCCAGGGCGGGAAATGTAAATCCCCCAGCTGTGTGGGCTGCTGCTGCTCCGAGGCCGGGAGGGGGGAGCTGTCTGCTGGCTCTGTCCGCCCCCACCCTGAGCAGAGCCCCCTCCGGCTGGGCAGCTGAGAGCCTGGCGCCCCTCAGTCGCCCCCTCCGCCCCAGCCAGCCCCCGCAGCCAGCATCAGCGCTAGCAGCCCCGGCACCAGAGGGCACTCAAAGCCCTTCCTGTGGGGAAATAGCTCCTCCTTCCCCCGCTGGTGGGATGGGAGCCAGGGGAGGGCAAGTCCTGGCCAGCCTTGGCCCAGAGAAGGGACCTGGTGCGTGCTGATCTCCACGAATCTCCCCCACAAAGCCGGGCCGTTTCCACTGTCACCGTGGGTGCTGCCCTGAGACGTTCAGTCTCTTATGATGGAAACCAGAGGACGTTATTGTCCGTACCTCGGCGTCTCCATCAGCAAATACAAATGGTTTCTTTCTTCAATTATTCTACGGACCACTGGGACTTTTTCACAGTTCCTGGGAGGCTCTTAATTGTACCAGGTTGTTACAGCCTGGGAACAGGTCTCTTTCCTAACTTCCTTAATATCTGAGTACGGCCTAGATATGACATTGCTTAGAGGGCAAATTTTCTTGATAACATTTAACACGTCTCGTGTCAGATTGTATTTTCATTATGGCACATTGAGAATCATCCAGTTGGGTCACTGTAGGTACATACTCAGGATTCCTACAGTACATTGTAAAACTGAACAGTTTCCAGAGGCTACAACAGGCTTTTAGATCAGTCCTTTGTAAATACAAGTTCAATTTATGCATTCCTTTTTATGATTTGAATCTTTACACCTTGAGTTCCTTGAACTGGAGGGTGTTTCATTTGTGCTGGAGAATTATCAAATCCATTGTATAAATATATTACACTGTTTAAGACTTTATTTCTAGTTACTGAGTAACTTAATAAGAAAAGAAAACATTTTGCCATTGGAAAAAGGTGATAACGTTGTTATCTACGAGAAATACACCTTCAGGTGTCTTAGAGCTGATGGAAAACCCGTGTTGGCCAATCTATTGTAATGTTTTCTTTCCAATGATCACCTGAAAAGCTTTTTGTTTTTCCTTTTTCTCTTTAAACTAGTGCCAAAACTAATTTATTCGTTATTCCATGTTTTAGAAGAACGTTTGGGGGAAAACTCAACTGCTTTACTTCATAACTTTTTCATGAGAAATGAAATACACAAATTAAAAGTGCGTATATTTGCTTGCTTATAATTTTCCAAAAGGTAATTATACATTAAACTTTAAAAGTATTTGGGTGCTTGAGGGGGACTGGTGTGACATGGTGCAAATATTCCGCAAATATTGAGCAAATATTCTGCATGAATTTTATTTACCAGTTAAAGTTATTAGTTCTTGTATTAAGGCTCCAAAACTGACAAAGGAAAGTAAATGCAAAGTAATGCCTATTTTAAAACATTATCACAGCTATACATACAAAATGATGGGGTCTAAACTAGAAAGAGATCTTGGAGTCATTGTGGAGAGTTCTCTGAAAACATCCACTCAGTGTGCAGCTGCATCAAAATGGTGAACAGACTGTTAGGAACCACTAGGAAAGAGTGAAAATATCAGACAGAAAATATTATATTGCCTCTAAGTAAATCCATGGGACGCCCAGAGCTTGAATGCCGTGTGCAGATCTGGTCACCCCATCTGAAAAAAGCTATATTGGAATTGGAAAATGTACAGAGAAGGGCAACAAAAATAATTAGGGGGATGGGACGGCTGCCATATGAGGAGGGATTAATAAGACTGGGACTTTTCAGCTTGGAAAAGAGATGACGAAGGGGGGATAAGATAGAGGTCTATAAAATGTTGAAGGGTGTGGAGAAAGTGAGTAAGGAAGTGCTATTTACTCCTTCACATTACACAAGAACTAGGGATCACTCAGTGAAATTAATAGGCAGCAGGTTTAAACAAACAAAAGGAAGTATTTTTTCACACAATGCACAGTCAACCTGTGGAACTCCTTGCCTGAGGATGTTGTGAACAGGGTTCAAAAATTGGTTCAAAGATTGGCTGATTTTGGCCAAACTTGTTTCATTTCCAGCTGACAATTGTTCAGTTTCCAGGACGTTTTTGCTAAAAATGTTTCACTTGTGAACTCATACGTTTTTAAGTTTTTGACTTTTTTTGGTTTAAAATTGATTTGTTTTTGGCAGTTTCTGGTCAAAAATTGTTCTTCTTTCAGCCAAAAACTTTACAAATTACAACCCGCTTGAAACCAGAGCTGTTGTCAAGGTCATTAGGAAGGTGATGGGAATCCCCGGCATGACTTTGCCAGCCTGGTAGAATCTCGACTGCATTGCAGGGCCCTGGCTGTTCTCGATGCCCAGGTCCCTCTGTTCTGCTCTGCGTTTAAATGGGGCTGAACGTGAGTGTCAATGGAACAAACGTGGGGAAAGGACCCAAACCACCCTCAGAGCTTTAGCCCTCCCCATGCCCAGCACTTCAATGTACCAGGAACTTTGCAAAGGTTATTACGAGATCTGGTGAGGGGGGCAATATTGTTATAATGTTTACAATGAAAAGGAGAGACGGGTCCTGTGACTTTCCCAAGGACATAGAGTGTTTGGTGGAGCTGGGAAGAGAAGCCAGGAGTCCTCGGTCGAAGCCCTGATTTAACCCAGTGGCTCTCAACCTTTCCAGACAACTGTACCCCTTTTCGGAGTCTGATTTGTGTTGCGTACCCCAAGTTTCTCCTCACTTAAAAACGACTTGCTGACAAAAGAGAAATAAAAAAAACCAAAAGTCACAGCACACTCTTACTGAAAAGTTGCTGACTTTTCTCTAATCCAGTGATTCTCAGCCAAGGGTCTGTGTACCCCTGGGGGTACGCACAGGTCTTCCAGGGGGTACATCAACTCATCTAGACATTTGCCTAGTTTTACAACAGGCCACATAAAAAGCACGAGTGAAGTCAGTGCAAACTAAAATTTCATACAGACCGTGACTTGTTTACACTGCTCTATACACTGTCCACGGAAATGTAAGCACAATATTTATATCCCAATCGATTTATTTTATAATTATATGGTAACTACGAGAAAGGAAGCAATTTGCCAGTAATAGTTTGGCTGTGACGCTTTGGTCTTTTTATGTCTGATTTTATCAGCAAGTCGTTTTTAAGTGAGGGGAAACTTGGGGGTACGCAAAACAAATCCGAGACCGGAAAGGGGTACAGTCGTCTGGAAAGATTGAAAGTCTGACCTACACAATCCCGCTTCCCGCTGAGAACAGAACCCTAGTGTCCTTGCTCCTATCCCCCTGCTCTAACCCACTAGCCCCCAGTCCCTCCCCAGAGCTGGGGAGAGAACCCAGGAGTCCTGACAATGAGGTTTAACTACTTGACACCCCCCTCACTTCTCTATGGAACCCAGGAGTCCTGACCTGCAGGCCCCCTTCCTCCTGCATTAACTCACTAGACCCACATCCTTATGGAACCCAGATTTCCAAGGCCCACCCGACCCTACTCCCCTGTGCCCTGTTTTCCACTCTATAGAATCCAGGCGTCCTGGCTCCCACCCCCAGTTCTCTCACCACTGGATCTTGCCTCTCCCAAGGACTGGAGTAGGATGCAAAAGTCCTGTCCTTAATCTAGATGTCATCAGAAACAGAACCCAGGAGTCCTGCTGCCCTGTTCCTTCCCTCAGACATGTGACTGGCTACCCCTCGTCACCACCCCAAGCCTTCCAAGGGGAGTTGCTTTCACTCATTCCCCAATTCGATTTCCTGGGAGGAAGGGAGGAGAATTTGTCGGCATGCACAGAAGTCCACGTACAGGGCTGGCGAGGGGAACAGGAACGTACAGACTCTAAAGGGTGCAGATCCGTTAAAGCTTCTATATTGCATCACAGCAGGTACCTGAGCCCTTCTATAAAAAGAGAAAGAGAGGCAGGGACAGCCCCTGTGTAACAGGAAACAGGGAGAGACGGGTACAGCTTTTCCATGCTGCAGAATTAGCCACCGACTTCACCCAGGCAAACTTTACGCTAAGGAGCATTTGGTAAGTGATACCCCTCTGGTCTGCTTGTGCTCTAACCACAAGACCCCACTCCCCTTCTGCAGCCAAGGATAGAATCTGGGAGTCCTGGCTCCTAGTCACCCTGCTTTAACCCACTAGACTCTCCTCTCCTCCTGGAACTGCAGGCAGAACCCAGGAGTCCTGGCTCCCTGTCCCTCCTGCTCTAACCACTAGACCCTGCTCCCGTTCCAGAGCGAAGGATAGAACTCAGGACTCCTGGCTCCTAGCCCCACTCCTCCACCATATGACTGTTAATGGATGTTTTGTGTTGAGGACTGTTTGCAATGGCACGATATCACTTTAAGGGGGGTGAGGGGGAGAGAGTGTGGCTTCCTGGTCCTGCTGGCAGTTTTGGGGGCTCTGCAGGGAAGCATGGGACCAGAGGCAGCCTGCAAAGAACTAGCCTAGAACAAAGTGGGCTGAGTTGTCTCTTGCTGCCATGGGCAGCTGCCTGCTTTGTCTCCTACTGTCTAGGGAGCAGCCTGCTTTGTCTCCCACTGTTTAGTGAGCAGCCTGCTTTGTCTCTCTCTTGTTTGTGTTCTTGTGGGTGATTGTCCTGGATGCCCAGAAACAGAGTCACCTTACGCTGCAACCTTCCAGCAGGAGCATTTCAGGTTTCTCTCTGACTTATCTGTGTGGGTGCCACGAACATACCAGCCATGAAGAGGTCAGAAGTGAGGCTACCCCAGAACTGTGGCAAATGGCTCGGTGGTTCCACACCCCTGTCGACCGGATCATGCATGTCCAATCTCTCTTCTGATCTCATTTCAGCCCACCTGTGATCAATTCCCCAGCCAGAGATTTGGCTGCATCAGAGACCCCAGTGTCGATCTCCTGCTTCCCCATCACCATGGAAGCTTCTCTTGCCGTCTGCATCCTCGCTGCTCTCCTGGCGACGGGTGAGGGGGCGCCGTTCCTACAGGGGCTGATTTCCTAATGTCTCCAACGTACCAACAGCTCAGAGCTCCCTGTTGTGTAGAACTGTTACTGAATGTAACCGAAAAGCAGCCACAGAATAACGGGGGCTGAGCCGGGAGCGTCTGCGTAACAACGTCCGAGGAGGAGATGACTGGAAATGGGAAGAATATTTATTCTTTCAATCACTAGAAATGTGTCCTGACTGGACACATTTCAGAGCTGGCCAGAGACCAAGGATATTCCTGAAAGGGGATTTCCCCCCCAAGTTTGTCTGAAAGGCAGCAGTTCTGAATCTCACTAACATGAGCTCAAGACAATATGAAAGGCATTTCTGCACGATCCCCAGCTGGGGTCAAAGGACCATAGCTCCATTGGTGTCAATGGGGGGAGATCCCCAATAAAATTCAAGAGAAAGTGAGGGGGCAAGGAAGGGACAAATCTAGACCTCTCATGTTCTCTCTCCTTCTCCAGGGGCCTGTCTGCAGTGTGAGGTTTGTACTGGAGTTGGAAACAACTGCACGGGCAGCATGCAGACCTGCGACCCTGGACAAGACTCTTGCGGCATCTTTCTCACTGAAGTCATAGTGGGTAGGTGAAATGGATCCTTATCAACATGGGTCAGGGAACAGGCTGGGGAGCCAGGACTCCTGGGTTCTATTCTACACCTTCCTGTGGGACAGGAGTGGGGTGGCTGGGTTCGAACAGGGAATGACTGGGAGCCAGGACTCCTGGGTTTCTATGCCAGACCCTGTGGGCTACCTCCCAATGGGGCTTAGCCTCAGCTTTGCGAGCAGTGGGTCTCAAACGAAAGGCCCAGGCTGTCACAGAAAATTCGCGGGGTTTGCAGTTTGGACAGTTCAGATACTATCCTGGCGACAGTTTGAAGTGCTGCGCCCGTAAAGGCAGACCCCCGTACTATGTAAAGAAGAGGTGCTAGGTAGAATACCACCAACGGGACACGGTTGCGACTAACTGTATGAATTGAACAGAACGAGTTTGCTGTAAGAAAGCGTCTCGGACATTTTTCCTAGCGAAGCCGTTGTAAATATCAGGGAACGATTTTCTATTTCAATCACGGCAAAGGGGGAGAGGAGAGAAAGCCAGCTCCTCCCTTCAACGGACAGAGCCAGCCGTCCTATGGCACTCTAAGGAAGCACCATCGGATCCACAGTGCTGCTCCAGGGGGCAGAGCCGGGTGCCAGGGCAGTGGGCTCCGGGACCCCCAAAATCACGGTGGCTGTCACTGAAGCCTCTGGTGGCCACAGGGTCCACCGTAGCTGCGCTTGGGAATCAATCCAGGTGACTAACCAGCCCGTGGGCCAGGGGCCCACTCTGGATGGGATCTGCAAAATCCAGCACACTGAGTGGAAGCCACCTAAGCCAGTCAATAGGAAATGCCGAGGAGAGGGGTGTGGCCACAGCTGGGAACCCCTGGGAACCCCTCGCCGGGAGTTGGGTGTCTGGACCGGGTCAGCCCTTCCTTGCAAATGAGAGTGGTGGAGGAGGGTCTGCCCTGAGACCCCAGTGGCTAGGCACTCAACTGGGTCATGGGGGAGCCAAGTTCAAATCCCCACTTGGCCCGAATCAGCCTGGAGACTTCAGCCCAGATCCCCCCCCTCCTACGGTCGTGCCTGGCCCCCTGGATCCGGGTGGTCTCTCTGTCTCCCCTGTTGAAGCCACCCCACTGTTGTATGAAATAAAACATTCCCTGGAACCTGATTCCCCCACATCCACTGATCTCTTGAGTATATGGGAGACAACTCCCCGCCCCCGGCTGGGCTTTGTGTAGGGCCCAATCCGGAGGGCGTGCTCTGAGGGCATCTCCTGGATCAGGCCCTGCAGGTTATATCAGCAGGGGAACATTTAGTTTGTGACTCCCACCGTGGGCTAGCTAAGGGGTGAGCGGGATGCCCGGTGTTGGGATTTCAGCAGCCCTCCACATACCCCCTGGTGGAAACTTTGGTAACCAAAGGAGTTTATGGGCAGGAGATCCGGGGCTCCCGGATTCCAGGTGTTGGAATCGCTTTGTCTAGGGCTGCGGGACCTTGGGTAAGTTCCTTCCCCTCCCTGTGCCTCAGTTTCCCCAGGGGTAGAGGAAGGATAATGGGACAGGGCCATCATTGTGAAGAGTGCGTTGATGGGGTGGGAGTGGAAGGGGAATAAATCTCTGTCTTCTCCTCCTGGGCAGCGGGAATGAAGACCCAAACTATTCTCAAGGGCTGTGTGACATCCAGCCAATGTAAAGCCGGTCCCGTCTCTATGAATTTTGGGAATGAAGTGACATCAAGCACGAGCATCGCCTGCTGCGTGGGAGATGCCTGCAAAACAGTCAATGTTACACGTAAATCTCCCCATCTCCGCCTCTCAGCCTCGATCCCCCTGCACCTCCTGATGCCTGGAACCTACCCCATGTTAACTTCCTGAGACTGAGCCTCCCGCCCGGCAGGGGGTGCCCCATTGAATAACACCGAGACCTTGGGTGTGTGGAGGTTGGTGGGTGGAGCTCACCAGGTGTGAACCCAGCTGGCCCCACCCAGGGCAGGGTCCAGGGCTCCCTGCTGCAAACCCCTCCCCTGCCCCTACTGCTCCCGGCGTCCCCGGACCTACAGCGCCCTCTGCAGGGGGCCCCCGGGGCTGAGCTCTGCAGCCCCCAGCTGCTCTCCCGGCCCCGACCCATCCTGGGGCTCGTCCCCCGAGCTGACTGCGTTTGCTCCGCTTCTTCCCAGTGCCCCCGGCTGACACCAAACCCAATGGCCGGAGCTGCCCTGGCTGCTACGCTTTGTCCACAGAGCAATGCCATGAAGAGACCGTCAAGTGTACAGGCGCCGAGACCAGATGTCTTGACGCCGTTGGGACTGTAACGATTGGTAACATCTCTTCATTTATTCTGGGGTTATTTTTCCTTTGCTGTCCGTCCCCCCCCTCACCCCGTGGGGCAGAAGCGGGACGCTGGGTGGAGGCCGCTAGGGAAAGGTATCGGCTGCAGATCAGGACACCTGGGTTCTGTTCCCAGGGCTGGCCTCCGGTGTGACCTTGGGCCAGTGTCTCCCCCTCCCTGTGCCTCTGGTTCTCATCCCAGCTGTTGCCTGTCTGTAGTTTAGTCTGTAAACTCTTCGTGGTAGGGACTGGCTTAGTCCTGGGAACCCCTGTCGTGCCGGGCACTGTGCAGACCCACAATGAAGATAAGGGACCCATGCTGTGCTGAGCACTAAAAACTCATAGGGAGATACAGTCTGTGCCCCAGAGAGCCTGCAATCTCTGTAGGCACATTCTTCCCATTTAAGAGGTGGGAAAACTGAGGCACTGAGCAATGCCGTGACTTGCCCAAGATCACACAGGAAGGCTGTGGCAGGGCTGGGAACTGACCCTAGTTTTGTGCAGTCCCATCATGTTACCTTAACTGACTACAAAACCACCCGTTTTAGAGATCCCACTTCTTCCACCAGCACTGACTTGCTGCTTTGTAAGTGAACTGTTGGGCTAATACAGGCCTCATCCAATCCAGGTGTTGTCGGTGGGCTCCAGATTGGGGCTGCAAGTGACTTGGTCAAGGACACACAGTGAGTCTGTGTCAGAGGGGGCAGCCATCCAGGGCCAGACAGGCTGTGGGGGAGCAGAGCAAATGGGTAGATGGAGGCTGGGGTGGGGGTGGGGGGAGTTTGGATGGGGCCCTGAGGAGGGGGAGTCTGTTGTGTCTTGCGCCAGCTTGAGGAATGGAGCTGCTCGCCTGACAATCGCCTGCTTCTCCTCCCACCCCCACGCAGGTGGAAGCCCAATGCAGATGGTCATGAAGGGCTGCGTTTCCGAGTCCATGTGCCTCCCCTTAAAAGTGGGCTCGTCAGCCTTCGCAGAGATCCGTTCGAATCTAACCACAGACAAATGCACAGTGGCCTCCGGCACGGCGGGCGTGGCTCCAGGAGCAACCGGGCTTTTCCTCCCAGCCCTCGCTGGGCTCCTCCTGTTGAAACTACTCTCCTGAATCCCCACCCAGTGCAGCGGGTGACACTGCACTCAAATACACCCTGCGGCCTGCGTTAGCCCCTTTCCCCACCGCGGGTTCTCGGCTCCTGGCTGGACTCAGATCCCCTTGATGTTGTTGCACTGAATAAAACAAACTGGAGACCAAACTCTTTGTATTTTTTAAAGTTTATTTAAATGGGGAAAAATGTAATTCTTGTGGGTGGTGCCATCAAGAAGCCAGTTAAGAACATCCGAGCGGCCACGGCTAGTCCAGAGTCCTGTCTCTGAGAGTGGCATACCCAGAACTTCAGGGGCAGTCCCCAGCACATGGCAATTTAGGAGAGACCCACCCCTGACTTCTCCTCCTCCAGGAATTCATCTAGTTCTTTTTTTGAACCTGCTTATACTGTTGCCCATCCCCACATCCCCTGGCAATGAGTTCCACAGGTTAACTGTGTGTTGTGGGAAAAAGCACGGCCTCTTGTTTGTATGACAGCTGCTGCCTGTTCGTTTCATGGGGTGACCCCTGGTTCGGGTGCTGTAGGACAGGGGAAATAGCAGTTCTCTAGTGACTGTCCCCAAGCCATGGCATGATTTTCTAGCCCTCTGTCGCATCCCCCCTGAGTCGTCTCTTTGCCAGGCTGAACGGCCCTAATCGTTTTAGTCTCGCCTCGAATGAAAGCAGTTCTGTGCCCTAAGATAAGACCTAAAAAGACCCTAGGCGGGAAATTAGGCAGCCCCGTGTCCCGGGCACCCAAGCTCTTTGCTCAGGAACCGCTCGGAATGAAGTTCAGACAGGACCCTCCTGCAGTGACTCCCCTCGGGCCAGATTCTCACCAGGGCCAGCCTCTGACCTCGGAGCATTCAGCCCTCTGTTCACACTGTGAGCTCCCCGCAGGGAGTGCCCCTCAATGAGACACCTGGGGAAGGCTTACCTGCCCCCCAAAAGGGGCCATGCACCCCAACTTCGCAGTCAGCAGTGACCCTCAGCCAGCCTGTGACACCGACAGGTTACTAGTCATCAGGAACACAGCGTAGAACAGAGACTGTTAGCACAGTAAGCAGGGAGGTTCAGGAAAGTCCATCCTGGGGGGACCCAGAGCCCTGGGCTCCCCCACCCCCCAATTCCCAAACCAGGAGACCACCCAGCTTCCAGCAGCCCACCCTCTGTCACACCCAGTGCCCCTCCTCCACCCTTTGTGCTGCTTCCTGGGCAAATGGGTCACCTGGCCTCCACTTTTTGCTGTTCCCCAGCTCCTCCAGCTGGCCCTTGCCCAAGATGGGCCCCAGCCCTTTGTGGCCAGGATACAGAGTGTCCAGCCATTGTCTGGGCCCAGGCAGCTAGAGGACATGGCAGTCACACCTGCCTTCTCGGGGTCTCTGCACAACCACACACCCTTGTCCCACCACCTAGATTCTTGTGCAACACACGGGGGAAACTGAGGCACACACAGGCTTCAGACAAAACACTAAGAAAATTCCCACTTTGGCACGCACAGGCTGGGAGCTACACAGGAGAACGTCAGTTCAGCCTCCAACGTGGGGTGCAAACGCTTTGGGACCTGCTGAAGGAGCCACGGTACGAAACAGATGTCCTGGACCCAGGGACCCAGTCTTGAAGTAGCAGAGCCGTGGGGCTGGCCCGTGGGAGTCTGGGGCCTGGCAATAAGAAGGGGATGTTCCCAGAGAGCCTGTATCACGGTCAGACGCACGGGACACTTTGGGGTGCTGCAACACGTTCGTCTCGCCTTAGCCCCACACCCCAGGTCCCCCTGTTCCTTTTCAGTCTGCCTTGTAGCAGGTCCGCATTAATCAGAGCCTTTTGTGTGCCATCCATCCATTGTTGTACCAATAAAATAAAAAGGATCTTATTAAAGGGAAAAAGGCAAAATACCACATTTATTGTGAATACAGAAAGAATCATAGTAAGCAGTTAGTTACAGCTGTAACATTCCATTCAATCTCATCTTTATTCACACATTCATTCATATACACACACACACACAGGTTCTGCAAGGTTGTTATCATAGTAAGCGGTTAGTTATAGCTATAACATTCCATTCAATCTCATATTTATTCACACATTCATTCATACACACACACACACACACACAGGTTCTGCAAAGTTGTTATCATAGTTACCAGCCTTAGAGTTGCTCATGCCAAGCCACTGGCCAGGTGGCCTGGACATGAGGAGGGAGCAGGGCCTTGTCAGATGCTCATCTGATGCTCCTGGAAGTTGGTTTGCAGAATCAGACCCCAAAGTTCTCACTTTTTAGAGTCTATTTTTATAGGAATTTCTTCCTGTGCCAGTCTATGGGAATTGCTGCATCATGCTGTTGCTGAATCAATCAGCAGATGGCACATTCCTGACGGCTCCAAGATGTTATCTTGTTCTTTGGGTCTCCCATTCTTGAGGCTGTTGGGTGGATTCCAGTCTGCCCTCCGGGGGTCCTCTGGTTATTTCCACTTGACGCCTTCTTCAGCCGATGGACACTGGATTCTTAGGCTGGCACCTCACTGATCATTCAGTTATTATCCACACCAAGCATCCATCCACATACATCCTCTATCTCTATTTTAATCACAATTGTTAATACAACAAAAGGGCGGGGAGTCTCTGGGTGCTGTTTCTGTTGTTAGAGTATTGCTTTGAGTCTTTGTGAATTGCTTTGAGAACAGACTCTGTCTTAGAATGTACTAACACAATTAGCAGCTTGCAAGTTTCACACACAGAGGGAGAGAAACAGTACCAAAAACCAAGAGACCTCTTAATTAGTAATACCCTGGAATTTAAACTATGGGGAATCAAACTCACTTGTGATTTTAATACAGAACTTCTTTAATATGATCCAACACCATCTCGGTTTGGTCTGCCTCTGACCCTCCACTGTGAAGTTTAGCACTCTGGTTCCTAGATATTCGGATTTCCCCCGGCCAAACCGGCTAAGCCTGGACCCTTAAGTCTTTTCCTGAGTGGCCAGAGAGGCTGAAGTATTCTCCTACCGGTTTTTGAATGTTATGATTCCTGATGTCAGATTTGTGTCCATTTATTCTTTTGCGTAGAGACTGTCCGGTTTGGCCAATGTACATGGCAGAAAGAAAAGGAGTACTTGTGGCACCTTAGAGACTAACCAGTTTATTTGAGCATGAGCTTTCGTGAGCTACAGCTCACTTCATCGGATGCATAGCATATCGTGGAAACTGCAGAAGACATTATATACACACAGAGACCATGAAACAAAACTTCCTCCCACCTCACTCCCCCGCTGGCAACAGCTTATCTAAAGTGATCATCAAGTAGAGCCATTTCCAGCACAAATCCAGGTTTTCTCACCCTTTCCCCCCCTCCCCCCCACACACATACAAACTCACTCTCCTGCTGGCAACAGCCCATCCCCCTTTGAAACCCCTCTTTATAATGCGCATGATAATCAAGGTGGGTCACCTCCAGCACTAATCCAGGTTTTCTCACCCCCCCCCACCACACCCCCCCTTTTTCCAAAAACCACACACACAAACTCATTCTCCTGCTGGCAACAGCTCATCTTACAATGTGCACAGCAATAATCCAAGTTTAACCAGAACGTCTTGGGGGGCGTTTTGCAGGAAAAAAACAAGGGGAGACAGGCTACCTTGCATAATGACTTAGCCACTCCCAGTCTCTATTCAAGCCCAAATTAATAGTATCCAATTTGCAAATGAATTCCAATTCAGCAGTTTCTCGCTGGAGTCTGGATTTGAAGTTTTTTTGCTTTAAGATAGCGACCCTCATGTCTGTGATTGCGTGACCAGAGAGATTGAAGTGTTCTCCGACTGGTTTATGAATGTTATAATTCTTGACATCTGATTTGTGTCCATTTATTCTTTTACGTAGAGACTGTCCAGTTTGACCAATGTACATGGCAGAGTGGCATTGCCCTGGCCACTCAGTAAAAGATTTAAGGGTGGCAATTTTGCAACACAAAAGCTTCAAAAACAGACTCCAAGGAGAAACTGCTGAGCTTGAATTAATCTGCAAACTAGATCCCATTAACTTGGGTTTGAAGAGAGACTGGGAGTGGCTGGGTCATTCCACATATTGACTCTATTTCCCTGAAGTTAAGTACCCTCACACCTTCTAGTCAACTGTCTAAATGGGCCAGCTTGATTATCACGACAAAAGTTTTTTTCTCCTGCTGATAATAGCTCATCTTAACTAATTAGCCTCTCACAGTTTGTATGGCAACTTCCAACTTATCTGTATGTGTATATATTTCTTCTTACTATATGTTCCATTCTATGCATCCGATGAAGTGAGCTGTAGCTCACGAAAGCTTATGCTCTAATAAGTTTGTTAGTCTCTAAGGTGCCACAAGTCCTCCTGTTCTTTTTGCGGATACAGACGAACACGGCTGCTACTCTAAACTTATCTTCTAACCCGCACATTCCTCATTCACACGCAAAACAGGACTGATTTACATGGAGCATTTGAACAGGAACATCAAATTGCAATGCAGGAGAAAACAATCACGGCATTCTTTTACTTATTTCAAAATGCTAATTTTAAACCTACAACAAAGTGGTGACCCTAAAGGTCTGTTACTGCCTTGAAATCAGCTTCAGACACAAGATTCTGGCTGATGCATCTCTACCAATAGCCCACTAGGCCGTTCCTTCCTGCTTTCAGAAAGGGTGGCTGGCAGAATATGGTCAAATCATAAATCAATACATTTAACACAGGCTGCATTATTATTCTTTGTCCTTTGTTCTAAATTATACAAAATACAAACATAAAATCCTGCTACTACAACCCTACTATGACCCACTTTCCTGTCTATAGAACCCAGGCGTCCAGACTCCCACCCCGACTTCTCTCACCACTGGATCCCGCTTGTCCCGAGGTCAGGAGTAGGATCCAAGGGTCCTGCCCTTAATCGACATGGCACCAGGAACAGAACCCAGGAGTCCTGCCGCCCTGTCCCGGGTGTGACCTGCCACCCTGCATTGCCACCCCAAGCCTTCCGAGGGGAGTTGGTATCACACATTCCTCTAATTCAATTTCCTGGCAGGAAAGGAGGGGGATTTGTCAGTGTGCACAGATACCCAAAGGGTGGGCAGGGCTGGTGAGAGGAATAGAAACTTATGGACTCTACCAGGCGACGTGTGGAAATCCATGTAAGTTCCTGTATTGCATCACAGCAGGTACCTGAGCCCTTCTGTAAAGAGAGACAGAGACAGACCCCGTGTGACAGGGCGGAACGAGAGACGGGCTCAGCTTTTCCACTCTGCAGAGTCAGTCACCCGCTTCACGCCAGGCAAACTTTAAGGAGCGTTTGGTAAGTGATACCCCTCTGGTCTGTTGGGGCTCTAACCCCTAGACCCCACTCCCTTCCCAGAGCTAGGGAGAGAACCCAGGAGTCCTGGCTCTCACCCTGCCCCCTCTCTGACCCCCACTCCCGTCCCAGAGCTGAGATAGAAGCCAGCCCCACTCCTCCACTCTATGATTGCGGATGAAGGCAAGAGCCAGCATGCAAATGGGGTCATATCAAAAGGCAAATATCGCTGCGCTCCAGTTCTCTTCCCAGCGAGGGCAAAGAGCTGCTTGAGACTGAGGGTGGGGTGAGGGGAGAGAGCCGCCCGCTGCCGCGCCGGAGAGGGGACTCTGACTCCCGTGTAGACTTTTGGACTCCTTTAGCTGGGACCAGGAAATCAGCTCTGCCCCCCCTTATCAGGGAGTATGGGGCAGAACAGAGCATGAGGGTGGGTGAGCTCCCAACCACAGGTGGGGAAACTGAGGCAGCTGCAAAGCATTGGCAACGCTGCAACACCCGCCGGAGGTGGGAAGTGTCCAAGTGCAGTGCACAGGGGTGGGGGAGGGAGAGAGCAGAGGCAGCTGCTGCCAGGAGGGAGGGGGAATTTCCTCCCCCAGTCTATGGCTGATGGTCTATCTGATGGTTTGTGTCAACGTGAATGACCCAAGGCGGTGGGGAAGGAGGGGTCAGTACAATTCCTCCTCCCCCTGGGGAATCTGGGGTGACGGTGCAGGGATCCAGACCCTGTTCTCTGGGGAGCAGGACACAGAAGGATTTTGGCTCTGCAAGGGGATAAGGGGTTGCCCTGGTCTGGGCCCTCGGATCCCTACGCTATTGAAAGTAGTGTGTGTCTGAGAGCCGCTTCGCAGGGAGCTGGACGTGGCATCTCAAGGATGGATTGCAGTGGCAAGCTATCACTTTAAGAGTGGGGCCAGGGGAGTTTGTGGGGTTTTCTGGTCCTGCTGGCAGCCTAAGGAGCTCTGCAGGGAAGCGTGGGACCAGAGGCAGTTTGTAACGAAACAGCCTGGAACAAGGTGGGCTAAGTTGTCCCTCTTTGCCATCATGAGCAGCCTGTTTTGTCTCCCCCTTGTTTGTGGCGCTTGTGTGTGATCGTTCTGGTTCCCCAGAAACAGACACCTTACGCACAACCTTCCAGCAGGAGCATTTCTGGTTTGTCTCTGACTTCTCCAGGTGGGTGCCGCCAACATACCAGCCACGAAGGGGTGAGGGTTTTGGCTACCTCAGAACTGAGGATACCCTCACCCTGTCAACCGGCTCATGCATGTCCAGCCTCTTCTGATCTCATTTCAGCCTGTCTGTCATAAATCCCCTGGCCAGAGATTTGGCTGCATCAGAGACCCCAGCACTGATCTATTGCTTCCCCATCACCATGGAGGCTTCTCTTGCCGCCTGCATCCTCACTGCTCTCCTGGCGACGGGTGAGTGGGGTGTGTTCCTACGGGGGCTGATTTCCTAACTTCTCCAATGTACCAACCATTCAGAGCCACCTGTCGGGTGAAACCGCGGATGAACAGTTCAGGGGAAGGATAGCTCAGTGGTTTGAGCATTGGCCTGCTAAACCCAGGGTTGTGAGTTCAATCCTTGAGGGGGCCATTTAGGGATCTGGGGCAAAAATTGGGGATTGGTCCTGCTTTGAGCAGGGGTTGGACTAAACACCTCCTGAGGTCCCTTCTATGATTCTATGAAAGTAACTGAATATCCAGAGAATAAGGGGGGCTGAGATGGGGGCATCTGAGTGACAACATCCAAGGAGGAGAGGGCTGGAAGTCACAAAGTCCCCATAACAGCGAGTGAAACAATTGTGGAAATTGGAGGAAATATTTACAGTTTTAATCATTAGAACCGTGTCGTGACTGGGCATGTTTCAGAGTTGGCCAGAGGCCACGGACATTTTGAATGGGGATTGTCTGTTGTGTGAATGGCACCGTAGCAGGAACTCAAGGGAATCTGAAGGCAGTTCAATGTGACCCCCAGCCAGTGTTAGTGGGGCCAGGGCCCAGCCGGTGTCAGGGGGGCGCAGCTGCACTGGAGTCCATGGCAGCTGTCAGTCGGCCCTTGCCGCACCACACTGGGGAGATCGCCACCAGCTCACACCCGCTGGGGATCTCTCTGGGGTTTGTGAGGTGGGAAAACCCACTGGGGAACTAAAATCCGCAGCAAAGTCCAGGGAGATGGAGCCCCCACGTAGCGTGAAATGCCTGTAGCCAGCTGGGACCGTCGACAATGCTGGGGCAGCGCATTGATGAGGGATGAGGGACCCCAGGGTGCTGCACCCGGTGCTTCCCCACAGAGCCCAGGGGAAGGTGCGGGAGGGACAGATCCAGGTGGCTCATGTTCTCGCTCCGTCTCCAGGGGCCTGTCTGCAGTGTGAGTTTGCTTCGGCCTAGGAACCAGCTGCACGGGCGACCTGGAGGCCTGCGCCGCTGGGGAAGATTCCTGTGGCATCGCTGTGACAGCATCCACAGTGGGTAGGTGAGATCAGGGGCTGATTTGTCATGCGAGAGGTGCTGGGGCGGAAGCCCTCTTCTTCCTTTCATAACCGAGGCAGCGAGCCCAGGGGAGCCGGGGCTCAGCCCTGGCACAAATTAAGAACCGGGTGAGGTGGACCCTAAGCAACGTGGGTCAGGGAACAGACTAGGATCTAGGACGCCTGGGTCCTCTACTTGTCCCAGCTCTGGGAAGGGAGTGGAGTGCATTGCCGTGGGCAGCGGGTGAGGAACCAGGATGCCTGGGTTCTATGCCAGTCCCTGTGGACGAGCTCAATTGCGATGCCGAGCTCCCAGGTGGCTAGCCAGGGGCCCACTGAGGATGGGAACCACAAAAGCCAGCGCGTCAAGTGGGCAGCCCCCTGAGCCAGCCAATAGGAAATGCCGAGGAGAGGGGTGTGGCCTAAGGTCTGCTTGGCCCCTAAGTCCCGGCTGCACCGAGGTGCCCAGTTCTGCTTGGGACCCATGTCTGGGAACCCCACGCCGGGAGTCCGGCATCTGGACCGGGTCAGCTCTTGTGAATGACGGCGGTGGAGGAGGGGCTGCCGGGAGATCCCAATAGCTGGGCGCTCAGCTGGACCCTGGGGGAGCCAAGTTCAAATCCCCACTCGGCCCGAATCAGGATGGGGTCTTCAGCCCAGGTCTCTCCCCTCCTACGGTCATGTCTGCCCCCCTGGATCTGGGGGGGTCTCTCTGTTTCCCCTGTTGAAGCCGCCCCAAATTGTATGAAATAGTTAAACATTCCCTGGTACCTGATTTCCCCACGTCCACGCAGAGCGTCTGACCCACTGGGCTCCTGGGCATACGGGGCCACCCCCTGCCCCCATCTCCTCTCCTGGCTGGGCTTTGCGCAGGGCCCGATCTGGCGGGCGTGCTCCGAGGGCATCCCCTGGATCAGGCCCTGTAGGTGATATCGGCAGGGGAACACTGTGTCTGTGAATCCCGCTGCAGCTAAGGGGTGAGCGGGACACACTGCGTCGGGATTTCGGCAGCCCGGCATGTACCCTCTGTTGGAAACTTTGGCAACGAAAGGACTTTATGGGCAGGAGATTCAGGGTCCCCAGGGTTACGTGGCAGCTGAGTGGGGAGCTGGAGCAGAGACAATTGGTGCCTGCAGATAGTGGGGGGGAGACACAATTTAAATTTTCACCCCTACTATAGCTTGAGTCATGGCCCCTCCAAACACCCCCGCCTTACCCTCTGCAGCTCCCCCCTACTTCCGCTCCCAGCTGTTTGCGGCTGCTGCTCCCCCCGGCT
The DNA here is from genome assembly GCF_015237465.2 of Chelonia mydas. Lineage (NCBI taxonomy): Eukaryota > Metazoa > Chordata > Testudines > Cheloniidae > Chelonia > Chelonia mydas. The sequence continues at coordinate 17,458,548 of NC_051264.2, read as the reverse complement.
CACTGGCTCCAGCAGCTGCTGTGCAGGGAGTGGACCCGGCCGCCCCATGTAACCGAGCGGGGCCAGCAAACCCGGGCCTACCGCCCCCCATCCCATTTGTTGCCTCTGAACTGGAGGTTATAAATGCTGGATTTAGGTGCTGAAATCGCTTTGTCTAGCCCTGTGGGACCGCGGCTGACTCACTTTCCCCTCTTCATGCCTCAGTTTCCCCATGGTTAGGGGAAGGCTAATGGCACAGGGCCGTCATTGTGAAGAGGGCGTCGATGGGGTGGGAGTGGAAGGGGAATAAATCTCCGTTTTTCTCCTCCTGTGCAACAGGAATTAAGACCCAGAGCATTCTCAAGGGCTGTATGCCATCGAGTCAATGTAAAGCCAGCCCCTTCTCTGTGAATTTTGGGACGGGAATGAGAACACAGACAAGCTTTGCCTGCTGCATGGGAGACTCCCGCAGAACAGCCACCGTCACAGGTACCTCTCCCCAGCTCCGCCTCTCCTGCCCCATCCCTCTGCACCTCCTGCCCCACGTTAACTTCCGGGGCCTGGTCCTCCCGCCCCGCAGGGGGTCTCCCCTTGGAATAACATTGAGCCCCTGGCTGGGTGGAGTTTAGTGGGCGGGGCTCTAGGCTCCCACCAGGTGTGAACCCAGCTGATCCCACTGAGGGCGGGGTCCAGGGCTCCCTGCTGCAAACCCCTCCCCTGCCCCTGCTGCCCCCCGGCGTCCCTGGAGCTACAGTGCCCCCTGCAGGGGGCCCCCGGGGCTGAGCTGTGCAGCCCCCAGCTGCTCTCCCGGCCACGCCCCGTCCTGGGGCTCGTCCCCCGAGCTGACTGCATTTGCTCCGCTTCTTCCCAGTGCCCCCGGCCGACCCCAAACCCAGTGGCCGGCGCTGCCCAGCCAGCTTTGCTGTGTTTGCTGATCAGTGCAGTGAGAAGACCATACAGTGCACTGGAGACGAGACCCTAACAACTGGTAACCTCAGTTCGTTTCTTCTGGGAATATTTTTCCTTTGTTGTTTTATCCCCCGTCGGGCAGAAGCGAGACACTGTGTGGGGGCCGCTAGGGAAAGATATCGGCTGCAAGTCCGGACACCTGGGTCCTATTCCCAGCTGTGGCCTCTGGTGTGACCTTGGGCCAGTGTCTTTCCCTCCCTTTACGTCTGGTCCATTACCTGTGTATAGTTTAGTCTCTAAGCTCTTCGTGGTAGGACTGACTTACTCTTGAGAGCCCCTGTTGTGCCAGGTGCTTCACAGAGCCCCGACCCAGATGGGGGTCCCCTCTTCTGCCAGATGCTGAAGGACTCCCAGCAGGATACAGTTCCTGCCCCGCAAAGAGGCTGCAATCGGAACAGGCAAAATAAGGATCGTTCTCCCCATTTTAAAGATGGGGGAAACTGAGGAACAGAGCGGCGCCGTGACTTGCCCAAGGTCTCACAGGAAGGCTGCGTCAGGGCTGGGAATTGAATCTAGTTTTGCAGAGTCCTATCATGAGGCCTTAAATCACTATGAAGCCACCCTTATTAGAGATCCCACCGCTGCCACCAGTACTGAGCTGGTGCTTTGCTAGGTGAGTGGTGCAGCTAATACTGGCTAGATCCAATACGGGTTTCACTGGCAGGCTCTGGATCCGGGCTGCAAGTGACTTGTTCAAGGACACACAGCGAGTCTGCGTCAGAGTGGAGGAGAAGCGGGAGGCCATCCCAGGCCAGACAGGCTGCGGGGCGGGTAGCAGGGGAGCAGACGGAGAGATAGAGGCTGTGGGGGAGTCTGAAGGGGCCCTGAGGATGGGGGGGACCATTGTGTCCTAGTCCAGCTCAAGGAGTGGAGCTGCTCCTCTGACAACTGCCTGTCCCCTCCCCCGGCAGGTGGAAATCCGGTGCAGATGGCGATGGAGGGCTGCGCTTCCGAGTCCGTCTGCGGCCAGCTAAAAGTGGGTTCGTCGACCTTCGCAGGCATCAGTGCAAGTCAAACCAGGGCCAAATGCACAGCGGCCTCCGGCGCGGCGGATGGGGCACCAGGGCCAGGCGAGCTCCTGCTGCTGCAGCTTCTCTCCTGATTCCCCACCCGGTGCAAGGGCGACGCCACACGGAAATACATCCCTGCAGCGTGTGTTAGCCGCTGTCCCACCCAAGGATTCTCGCTTCCCCAGATGGAGTCAAGCCCCTTAATATTGCTGCAAACTAGAGATCAAATTCTTTGGAATTTCTTTATTTATTTCAATGGAGAAAAATGTAATTCTCGTGGGTGGTGCCGTCAAGAAGCCAGTTAAGAACAGAAGCGCGGCCGCACCGGGTCAGGAGAATGGTGCAGCTAGTCCAGTGTCCTGTGTCTGACAGTGGCCACCAGCAAAGCTTCAGGGACAGTGCCCAGCACATGGCAATTTAGGACATAGCCACCCCGACTTCTCCTCCCGACTTCTGGCAGTCAGAGGTTTACGGACACTCTGAGCATGGGGTTGTGTCCCTGACCATCTTGGGTAATAGCCTTTGACGGACCCATCCTCCATGAACTCATCTAATTCTCTTTTCAACCCACTTACACTCTTGCCCATCATCACATCCCCTGGCAATGAGTTCCACAGGTTAACTGTGCATTGTGGGGGAAAAGTGTGACCTCTTATTCATATTAAAACCTCTGCCTGTTTATTTCATTATGTGCACCCTGGTTTTGGTACTGTGGGATGGGGAAATAGCAGTTCTCGAGTCACTTTCTTCATGCCATGGCATGATTTTTTAGCCCTTTGTTGCATCCCCCCTAAGTCGTCTCTTTGCTAAGCTGAACGGCCCTAATTTTTTTAGTCTCACCTCATATGGAAGCCATTCTGTGCCCTAAGATTAGGCTCAGAAAGACCCCAGTGGGGAAAGCAGGCAACACAGGCTGGGGGTTACACAGGACAACGTCAGTTCAGCCTCCAACGGGGAGCCAGGACTCCTGGGTTCTCTCTCTGGCTCTGGAAGAGGAGTGGGGTCTCGTGGTTAGAGCAGGAATAGCTGGGAGCCAGGATGCCTGGGTTCTATCCCCAGCTCTGGGAGAAAAGTGGGGGTGGAGTGAGTTGGAGTGGGGGGGTGTCTTGGAGTCAGGACTCCTGGGTTCCGTACAGAAAGGTCTGGGGATCTGGTGACTGTCACACCCCCCTCCCCTCAGGACACAGCCCTCCTGCTGCATCTGACCACAGTGAGGCCCAGCCCAGGGTGTGAGCCGGTCTCACTTCCATTTCCCCACAAGTCACCGCAGATGACACTGGTTTGAAAGTGCAGTGCAGTGGAGTGGGTGGGGGGCTGTGTCCACACTTCAAACGGGGCTGCTGGGTTCTCTCCAGGGTACGGGGAGGGGGCTGCGGGCCAATGGCTGTGACGGGGGACCCCTGTGGAGCAGCACAGTGCCCACCACCCTCACACAGGCGCTGCTCAGGAAGAAGCCCTCACCTCCCCTTCTCTGTCTACACGATCCAGGGCTTTGGGCAATCACAAGTGCTGACCCACCGCTGGGGTGGGGCGGGGAAACGCCTTTCCTGGGAACGGGGGGGACAGACGCCAGCGGCTCCGAGAACACCAATGCCGGCGTCTCCAAATGAACCCGGGGGCCCTCCAGCCAACGCTGCTGCAGAGCAGCGAGATCAGGGGCTTTGCTGATGCAGCTCCCCCTTTCCCGCCCGAGCGGCTGGTCAAAGGCCAGGCACGGTTAACGTTGGACCAGGCTGGAATTGCAAAGCCCCCTGCTCCCGCGCTGGAGACGTGACTCTCCCTGGCTCCAACGCATGTTCTTGGATGTCTTCGGCCGTGACCCGGGAGCTCATCTCTCTGCCCCACCCTTAGCAGGGAACCCGGAGCAGGGCAGAACATGGCGGGGGATGAGCTCCCGGCCCAACGAGGAGTGAATCGCAAGCTAAGACGTACGTGGGTGTGAACCTGCCTTGGAGTTTTCTGATGAGGACCAGAGGCGTTTTTGCTGAGCATTGTTTGAGGAATCATTTTGGGGGGGGGTGGGGGGGGTGGTAGAACAGACACAGGGTCACTTGGAGTCAGGGATAAAGCTGACTCAGCAGCCTGCCAGCATGGTATGGTCTTTTCCACTGTCGGGACAGAGGTGTAAAACTTCCCCTCTACTTTGGAGACCAGCCCATCGGGTGATGGTTCCGACCTGGCTCTCCTTCCCCCTCTTTCTGGCTTGCCTCCCGTCCTGCCGGACCGTGTGTGTCCTTGAATGGAGTTGCTCTGCGAAGACCAAGCCACGTGTGAACAGAAAGCTGTTATTCTCTCACCAAGCATCTCAACTGATTGTGCTGTTGCAGAATTCATCCTTCTCGTCACCCCGTCGGTCGTGGTTTTGGTGATCCAGCGAATTTTTATCCTTCTCCTGTAATGCCAAAGCTCAAACGCTGGAGTCGCCTCTCGGTGTTCTTTCTAAGGACGTCTGGACAGGAGGGCCAAACACGCGCAGCACTGCGGCAGATGTGGCCCTTCTAACTTCCGACGACACAGAAGTCGTGGGAAGTCGCGGGATGCAGTTTTTGCAAGCTGTGTCCGTCTCCTGATTTCTTCCTCCCCTCTCCAGTTGGATGTTATTAGATTCCCTAAAGAGGGGAAACTATTCATTTGTTTCACCACTTGAGCATCAAGACACAGGTGTTGCCTTCCATGTGCATTTTATGTATTACCATACTTTTTGTCTTCCTATCGTAGAATCATAGAAGATCAGGGTTGGAAGGGACCTCAGGAGGTCATCTAGTCCAACCCCTTCCTCAAAGCAGAACCAACCCTAATTAAATCATCCCAGCCAGGGCTTTGTCAAGCCGGGCTTTAAAAATTTCTAAGGATGGAGATTCCACCACCTCCCTAGGGAACCCATTCCAGTGCTTCACCACCCTCCTAGTGAAATAGTGTTTCCTAATATCCAACCTAGACCTCCCCCACTGCAACTTGAGACCATTACTCCTTGTTCTGTCATCTGCCACCACTGAGAACAGCCGAGCTCCATCCTCTTTGGAACCTCCCTTCAGGAAGTTGAAGGCTGCTATCAAATCCCCCCTCACTCTTCTCTTCTGCAGACTAAACAATCCTCAGCCTCTCCTCATAAGTCATGTGCCCCAGCCCCGTGATCATTTTTGTTGCCCTCTGCTGGACTCTCTCCAATTTGTCCACATCCCTTCTGTAGTGGGGGGCCCAAAACTGGACACAGTACTCCAGATGTGGCCTCACCAGTGCCGAATAGAGGGGAACAATCACTTCCCTCGATCTGCTGGCAATGCTCCTACTAATGCAGCCCAATATGCAGTTAGCCTTCTTGGCAACAAGGGCACCCTGCTGACTCATATCCAGCTTCTCGTCCACTGTAACCCCTAGGTCCTTTTCTGCAGAACTGCTGCCGAGCCATTCGATCCCTAGTCTGTAGCGGTGCATGGGATTCTTCCGTCCTAAGTGCAGGACTCTGCACTTGTCCTTGTTGAACCTCATCAGATTTCTTTTGGCCCAATCCTCCAATTTGTCTAGGTCCCTCTGTATCCTATCCCTACCCTCCAGCATATCTACCTTTTCCCCCAGCTTAGTGTCATCTGTGAACTTGCTGAGGGTGCAATCCATCCCATCATTCAGATCATTAATAAAGATATTGAACAAAACCGGCCCCAGGACTGACCCCTGGGGCACTCCGCTTGATACCAGGTGCCAACTAGACATTGAGACGTTGATCACTACCCATTGAGCCTGACAATCTAGCTAGCTTTCTATCCACTGTGACAAAGTTCCTCCTCTACGTTGGTGGGTCTTGCGCTTATGGGCAGATTTGCTCGCCTTGGAGCTTCATGGCAGCCCTCAGCTTGGCCATTTTTGTGAACCCACAGTCCAGGTCAACTCCGCCTGTGTCTGACCAGGAGTTGGGAGGTTTGGGGGGAACCCGGGCCTGCCCTCTACTCCGGGTTCCAGCCTAGGGCCCTGTGGAATGCAGCTGTCTAGAGTGCCTCCTGGAACAGCTGTGCGACAGCTACAACTCCCTGGGCTACTTCCCCATGGCCTCCTCCCAACACCTTCTTTATCCTCACCATAGGACCTTCCTCCTGGTGTCTGATAATGCTTGTATACCTCAGTCCTCCAACAGTCCGCATTTTCACTCTCAGGTCCTAGTGCCTCTTGCTCCCAGCTCCTTACACGCACACCACAAACTGAAGTGAGCTCCTTTTTAAATCCAGGTGCCCTGATTGCCTGCCTTAATTGATTCTAGCAGCTTCTTGATTGGCTGCAGGTGTTCTAATCAGCCTGTCTGTCTTAATTGTCTCCAGAAGGTTCCTGATTGTTCTGAAACCTTCCCTGTTACCTTACCCAGGGCAAAGGGACCTACTTAACCTGGGGCTAATATATCTGCCTTCTGTTGCTCTCCTGTAGCCATCTGGCCCTGTCACACCACCTTATAGTCCATTCATCCAATCCATACTTTTTTAATTTGCTGGCAAGAATACTGTGGGAGACAATATCAAAAGCTTTGCTAAAGTCAATTTATATCACGTCCATTGCTTTCCTCATATCCACAGAGCCAGTTATCTCATCATAGAGATCATCATATCGTTAATCCTCATTCCATATTTCTTGCTGCCTTTGCTCTCAAAAGGAAGCAGTGCTCTGAACTGGTTCCTTGGCGTGTCTTACATTGTTGATGTCTGCGCTATTGACCTGCACGCCCTGGTCGGTGTCTTCTAAACATTCCCTCATTCTAACTTCTACGTATATGCTAAATAGTTTCAATGATACAATGCAACCATAGGGTTCACCTCTTTGATACTGCAGTACGCAGTTCACACTTCGTTCGGATTGCTGCTTTCTGTCCCCAGAACGAGCTTGTTATTAATTACAGATCTTGGAAGTCAATCCTACATTCTTCAAGAATATGTATCAACTTGTTGTGTTGGAGCTTATGAAATCCCTTCCCATACTCTACAAAGTACTTCTTTCCCACGCTACCATAAGATCCTCAGGGCAAAAATTGCCTCTCTCAAAGCCACTCCTCGGCAATACCCTGCTGGCTACTGCTAATTGTTGTCTCAAGATGTGTCCATGTGCCAACAACTTTCCACAGATCTGTGAGTGTGCGGCTTCTTGGGTTTATAGTTTGATGTTCTTCACAGTCTCTAGCATTATCAATCTTTGGTAGAGGAATACAGATTGACCTCTTGGAGTCCTCCAGAAGTTCTCCTGGTATGTATACTTGATGGAGAAGTTCTGGCAGGTAAGTTTCTGAATCGTCCTTCAGGGATTGTAGCATTTCAACCACGATCCATTCCTCCCCAGCTACTTTCCCTTGCTTTATACTTTTTAGCACTCTTTCTAGTTTCCACATTGTAATAGCCGGTGGTTTTTCTTCTCCAATTTCAATGTCTCTATCTTCCAGTTTTTCAGGATCATCAAACATTCCTTCACGTATTCCATCCATCTTCCTAGGATGCTGTTGGCTTTGTTGCATCCTCTCACTCATTAGTTTTGATAGAGTTTGTTCCTTTTCTTAATTTCTCTCTTTGTCTCATAGTTCTTTTTGTGGTTCAATTAATCTCTTTGTGGTTGTGTCTAATATTCTTTGATTTCAAGGCTTCTTTGTTCTAACCATTTTTCATTTGCCTCTTCGCATACTTTTGGGATGTGTTTTTGTATCTTTCAATCTCCCTCACTCCTCCGATCATTGCAATGTGTTCTTGCATTTATTATTGGATGGTTTAGGATAAATAATTTTTGTAAAGCTTCTTTTTGTGTCATTTTTTATTGCATGAGACCTTCGATTAGAAACCTCATGTTTAGCAGAAGGCACTGGAGAAGATGCAGTTTTAGGAACCATCTAAAAAGGTCAGGAAACAAGAGGACGTTTGGCAGACGTGGGTTTTGAAGACAGTAGCCCAAAAGTCAAGGGAACAGGTAGGTGCTGGTGGAGGTGTCAGATAGTGCCATTATCTTGGCCCTGCCCGCAATTCGGAAGCTATGACTGCTCTTTTCAATTTTATTTTTGTAATTGTAAAAAAAAAAAAAAAATTGAAAACGGGGGGGTTTTACCCTGTAATCTAAAATTTTCTTCACAATTTACAAATACTGAGCCGAGAATGGGCCTAAACTGCATTTGGCGAAGTGTTTGGTTGAGCATTTTGGTTGGTTGGTTTTTGCACGCTGTTCAATTTATTTCAGGAGACTTTTCAAGACAAGCGAACATTATTGTGAAAGTAAAGTGGAATCGTAAAACTTCTATACAGCATTTTGTAATTCTTATTCCAGTAGATCTCTTCTCCTTTGGCTAAGGCAAAGCCGAATGGTTAAGTTGAGAGGTGTGTGCCAGATGTTACAATTTGTGCAAAAGGCCTTATTCTAGTCTATATAGGTTTTTATACCACATCTATCACTGTAGTGTCTGAGTGTCTTCCAGAAGTCCTGCCACCCTGTCCCTGGTGTGACCGGCTACCATATGTTGCCATCCCAAGCCTTCCAAGGGGAGTTGGTTTCACTCATCCCTCTAACTCGATTTTCCAGCAGGAAGGGAGGAGAATTTGACAGTGTGCTCAGACGCCCAAAGGGTGGGCAGGGCCAGCGAGGGGAATAGAATCTTAGACTCTCCCAGCAGAAGCGTGCGAATCTAAGTTCTCATATTGCATCACAGCACATAACTGAGAGAGACAGAGACAGGACAGAGCGAGAGACGGGTACAGCTTTTCTGCTCTAAAGAATTAGCCACCGACTTCACCCGAGACCCACTTTAGTCCAAGGAACTTTTGGTAAGTGATACCCCTCTGGTCTGTTGGTGCTGTAACCACTGGACATCACTCCCCTGTTGTTGCCAGTGATAGAACCCAGTTACCCTGGCTCCCAGCTTCCCCTCCTACTCTATCCACTAGCCCCCACCCTCCACTTGGATAGAACCAAGGAGTCCTGCCTCCCAGGCCTCCCACCACTAACCACTAGACCCCACTCCCCTCCCAGAGCCAGGGAGACAACCCAGGAGTCCTGGCTCCCGGCCCCCTGCTTTAACCACTAGACACCACTCCCCTGCTGGAGCCAGGGATAGAACCCAGGAGTCCTGTCTTGGAGCCCTGCCCTCCTCTATCACACTAGACCCCACTTCCTCCCATAGCCAGGGAGAGAACACAGGAGTCCTGGCTCCCAGCCTCCCCTCCCCACTCTATCCACTAGCCTCCACTCCCTTTCCAGAGCTGGGGATAGAACCCAGGAATCCTGGTTCCCAGGACTCCTGGCTCCCAGCCCCACTCCTCCACCACACACATTGTACTGAAGGCAAGAGCCGGCATGCGATCCCGGCATCTGATGGGTGTGGTGGGGTTGTCTCAAAGGGGAAGCACCAGCAAGTGCAAACAGCTGCCTAAACCTGAGGGGTGGGGTGGGGTGAGAGAGCCGCCCGCTGCCACACGGGGTAAATTTACTCCCGGGTCAATTCTTGGACTCCTTCAACCAGGGAGCTCTGCTCTGTCCCCCCGTCACGGGGTTCAGTCCCCACGAGTGGTGCCTCCTGCTGGCCGTCCCGGGGATTAGCTCTGCCAGGCGCCGCTTTCTCCTCCAGCGTCTCTCTCTCCAGCAGCCTCCTCTTCACGACTCAGCCCTCAAGCCGGGTCACCGTGCGTGTCCCCCCGCCCCTTCCAGGGTATCCAATTCCCTCTTGACCAATGCACTCAGCATCAGCAGCCGGGAGGGGGGCCCGGGCCCACCCTCTAATCCAGCTCCCGGCTCAGGGACCGTGTAGTCAGCTGCCAAGTTTGGCACTATCCCATTCGCCGCTGCTTTCCCCCGGAGCCTTCTCCTACCTCCTAACTCTCCCCACTCCTCCAGGTTTGCCGGTCCTAAACTCCCTCCTGTGGGCCACCTGCCTTTGGCCCCCACCACACCCCCTCACACACACACACCCCCTGCCCTTGCCAGGGAGCCTGGGGCAGAACGAAGCATGAGGGTGGCGGAGTGCCCAGCCACATGGGGGAAACTGAGGCAGCTGCAGAGCACTGGCAATGCCGTGACACCCTCCAAGGGTGGGAAGTGCCCAAGCGCAGTGCACAGAGGTGGGGGGCAGAGGCAGCTGCCGCCAGGAGGGAGGGGGACTGTCTCCCCCCAGTCTGCCTGATGGTCTGTGGTGAGTGACCCCGAGGCACCACTGCCGGGTGGTGTGGGGAACAAAACCCCATCTCCTTGGGGGGAGGGGTCAGTAGCTTCCCCCTCCCCCTGGGGAATCTGGGGTGATGCTGTGGGGGCCCCCAGGGGGAGGGGGGCTGCGGCAGGGCAGACGAGGTCTGGAGGCCCCCTGCTGGAGGCCTCATGGCCCTGCCTCACCCTGCCCCAGAGTAGAGCAGAGAGAAGTCCTCCAGGCAGCCTAGAGTGGCTGCAGAGGAGCGGCCAATCAGAGGGGCTGATGGAGCAGCCAATCCGGGGCCGGAAGGACCCTATATAAGGCAAGTAGCGGAGCAGAGAAGGTCAGTTCCTGCCTGGAGCGTGATGAGGGAGGACCAGGAGCCTGGCTGGTTATATGAGTAGCAAGCCAGGGGCAGCTCATCGGGCAGCACCAGCGAAGGCTGCCAAAGACCGGGCGCCTGGCTGGCTGGCTGGATAGAACAGCAGCAGGACCATGAAAATGTCAGTGCGGGCAGGCCAAGCCCCGGGGGCTGAGCCCAGGACCTGGCCGGACCAGGCGAGGGTACCGAGATGGGCTCTGCGGGTCTGGTTGCAGACTGAGCCCGGGGAGGGGTGCTGAAAAGGACACCAGCTGCGGGTGCCGAGACGGGCCCCGGCTGGGTGGTTGAAGAAGGCAGTGCTTCGGGGGAGAAGCCTCTGAGCTACAGCCCCATACCAGGGCCGTGATAAGAACTCGGGACTGTATACCCCGGAAGTGGGGACAGCGTGTGCGGCTCAGCCGGAGGGCTGAGTGGCCGAAGACCAGCCGAGAGAACCAGCGGCCGGGGGGTGATCGCGAGAGGTAGACGCCACCCTAATGTAAGACCAAAAAAGAAAAGCAGGTCACACCTAACTGAGAGCAAGGGAGCCAGCCATGAGAGGTGGGTGCTTTCCCCCCGCCCAGGAAGAACTGTGTTTGCAGGCCCTATCGGCCAGAGAAAAGGGACACACATGAGAGGCGGGTCCTGACACACAAAGGAATTTGGCTCTGGAGGAGGGATAAGGGATCCCTCCGCTGTCAAAACTCATGTGTGGCTGAGAGCTGCTTTACGGGGAGTTGGACATTGTGTGTCGAGGACCAATGGCAATGGAAAGCTATTGCTTTAAAAGTGGGGGCGGGGAGTGGAGTTTCCTTGTCCTGCTGACAGTCTTGGGGGCTCCACGGGGAAGCATGGGACCAGAAGCAATCTGGAAGAAACCAATCTAGAACAAGGTGGGCTGAGTTCTCTCTCCCTGTGGTAGGGAGCAGCCTGCTTTGTCTCTCTCTTGTATGTGGTTGCTGTGTATGATTGTTTGGGATCCCCAGAAACAGGGTCACCTTACGCTACAATCTTCCAGCAGGAGTATTTGAGTTTGTCTCTGACTGCTCCGGGTGGGTGCTGCGAATGTACCAGCCACAAAGCGGGGTAGAGATGCGGTTACTCCAGAGCTGTGGCAAACAGCTCTGTGATTCCACCCACCCTGTCGACCGGCTCATGCATGATCTCATTTCAGCCCGTCTGTGATCAATCCCCTGGCTGGAGATTTGGCTGCATCACAGACCCCAGCGCCGATCTCCTGCTTCCCCATCACCATGGAGGCTTCTCTTGCCGCCTGCATCCTCGCTGCTCTCCTGGCGACAGGTGAGTGGGGTCTGTTCCTACAGGGGCTGATTTCCTAACTTCTCCAACGTGCCAACAGCTCAGAGCCACCTATCGGGTGAAACTGTTACTGAACGTAACCGAAAAGCAGCCACAGAATAACGGGGGCTGAGCTGGGGGCGTCTGAGTGACAGCGTCCGAGGAGGAGAGGGCTGGAAGTCAGAAAGTCCCCATGACGACGAGTGAAACAATGGGAGGAAATATTTATATTTTAAATCACTAAAATGTATCTCCACTGGGCACATTTCAGAGCTGGCCAAGGGCTTTCCTGGCAGGGGATTGTCTCTGCTCTGGAAGGCAGATCTGAATTCCAGTAACATGAGCTCAAGACGATATAAAAGGCATTTCTGCAGGATTCCCATTGCCGTAGCTCTGTTGGTCTCGATGGGGCCAGATCCCAGCTGGCGTCAGTTAAATTGAAGGGAAGGGACAAATCTAGACGCGTCACGTTCTCTCTCCTTCCCCAGGGTCCTGCCTGCAGTGTGAGGTTTGTGCAGGCCGGGGAACCAGCTGCACGGGCGCCATGCAGACCTGCCCAGCTGGGCAGGAGTCCTGCGCCATCGCTCGGACAGTAACCACATTGGGTAGGTGAGAGGGACCTTAACCAACCTGGGTCAGCGAACAGGCTGGGGAGCCAGGACGCCTGGGTTCTCGTCCCTCCTCTGGGGCTGGGACTTCAGCCCAGATCCCTCCCCTCCTACGGTCGTGCCTGGCTCCCTGGCCTCCGCGGTGCGTGTCTCTGTTTCCCCTGTTGAAGCCGTCCCATACTGTATGAAATAGTTAAACGTGCCCTGGAACCTGATCACACATGTCCACAGGCAGCTTCCGACCCACTGGGCTCCTGAGTGTCTGGGGGCCACCCTGCCCCCGTCTCCTCCTCGGCTGGGCTTTGTGCAGGGCCTGAGCCGGTGGGCGTGCTCCGAAGGCGTCTCCTGGATCAGGCCCCGCAGGTGATATCGGCGGGGAACGCCTAGTTTGGGAATCCCACCGTGGCTACGGGGTGAGCTGAATGCCCAGTGTCAGGATCTCGGCAGCCTGGCATGTACCCACTGGTGGGAACTTTGGTAACAAAAGGACCTAATGGGCAGAAGATTTGGGGCCCCCAGGGTTACGCGGCACGTGAGTGGGGAGCAGAAGGATCTAAATGTTGGATTTAGGTGCTGAAATGGCTTTCTCTAGCCCTGCGGGACCTCAGTTTCCCCATGGGTAGAGGAAGGCTAATGGCACCTGGGCGTTGTTGTGAAGTGGGTGTGGAAGGGGAATAAATCTGTCTTCTCCTCCTGTGCAGCGGGAGTGAACACCCAGAGCATTCACAAGCACTGTGTGACATCCAGCCAATGTAAAGCCGGCCACATCTCGATGAATTTTGGGAAGGGAATGAGCACCAGGACGACCATCGCCTGCTGCGTGGGAGACACCTGCAAAGCAACCATTGTTATAGGTACCTCTCCCCAGCTCCATCTCTCCTGCCCCACATTACCTTCCCGGGCCTGGTGCTCCCGCCCTGCAGGGGGCGCCCCATGGAATAACACTGAGCCCCTGGCTGGGCGGAGTTTAGTGGGCGGGGCTCTAGGCTGCCCCCAGCTGTGAACCCAGCTGGCCCCACCCGGGGCGGGGTCCAGGGCTCCCTGCTGCAAACCCCCCCCCCCCCCCGCCCCTGCTGCCCCCGGCGTCCCCGGAGCTACAGCTCCCCCTGCAGGGGCCCCCGGGGCTGAGCTGTGCAGCCCCCAGCTGCTCTCCCGGCCCCGACCCGTCCTGGGGCTCGTCCCCCGAGCTGACTGCGTTTGCTCCGCTTCTTCCCAGTGCCCCCGGCCGACCCCAAACCCAATGGCCGGAGCTGCCGGGGCTGCTACTCTCTGTCCTCTGAGCAATGCCGTGAAGAGACCATACGGTGCACTGGATCCGAGACCCAGTGTCTTGACGCTGCTGGGACCATAACATCTGGTGACTTCAGTTAATTTATTCTGGGGTTATTTTTCTTTTGGCTCCCCCAGCTCCCCATAGGGCAGAAGCGAGACGCTGTGTCAGTTCCACAAGGTCAGGGATTCGCAAACTGTCGCGACCCTGTTTTAATGGGGCCACCGGAACCCGAGGGCTTCCGCCCTGGGTGGTGGGGCTCAGTTTACAGCCCCTCCTCCCCTGTGCTGGGGATGAAGCACTTGGGCTTCGGCTTTGCCCCCTCCCCCCTAGGGCAGTGGGGCTCGGGCGGGCTCAGGCTTTAGTTCCCCTCCTGGGGTTGTGTAGTAACTTTTGTTATCAGAAGGGGGTCGCGGTGCAATGAAGTTTGAGAACCGCTGCGCTAGGTAAAAGGGTTGGCTGCAGATCAGGACACCTGGGTTCTGTTCCCAGCGCTGGTCCCCAGTGTGATCTTGGGCCAGTGTCTTCCCCTCCCTGTGCCTCTGGTTCTCCTCCATCGATTGCCTGTCTATAGGTTAGTCTCTAACCTTTTCATGGTAGGGCCTGGCTTAGTCCTGGAATGCCCTGATGTGCCAGGTACTGGACTGACCCCTGTGATCGGAGCCTCTCTTCTGCCAGATGCCAAAGACTCCTCGTAAGAAACAGTCCCTGCTGCCAAAGAACCGGCAATCTGAACAGACAAAAAAGGATCGTTCTCCCCATTTTAAAGATGGGGGAAACTGAGGCACAGAGTCGTGCTGTGACTTGCCCAATGTCACATAGGAAGGCCGTGGCAGGGAATTGAACCTAGTTTTGTGGAGTCCCACTGTGGTGCCATAACTCACTACAAAGCCACCCTGCTTAGAGATCCCAGCGCTGCCACCAGCACTGAGCTGCTGCTTTGTAGATGAGTGGTGTGGCTAATAATGGATCAGGCCTGTATGAATGCTCTTGGTCGGCTCTAAGCGACATGCTCCAGGACACGGTGTGTCTGCCACAGAGCAGAGGAGAAGCGGGAGGCCATCCAGGCTCAGACAGGCTGGGGGGAGCAGAGCAGACAGGGAGATGGAGGCTATGGGGGAGCTTGGCAGGGCCCTAGGGGCGGGGGGGGGAGGCCGTTGTCCTAGTCCAGCTCGAGGAGTGGCGCTGCTCCCCTGACCACAATCGCCTGCTTCCATCCCCGCCCATATCCCCCCTCCCAGCAGGTGGAAACCCAGCGCGGATGGTGATGAAAGGCTGCGTTTCCCAGTCCATCTGCGACCACCTACAAGTGGGTTCGGGGACCGTCGCAGGGATCCGTGCAAATCTAACCATGGCCGAATGCACAACGGTCTCTGCGGCGGGCGCGGCTCCAGGACCAGCCAGACTCCTCCTCTCAGCCCTCGCTGGGCTCCTCCTGCTGACGCTTCTCTCCTGATTCCCACCCGGTGCAACGGCCCCACTGCACTGAAATCCACCCTGCAGCCTGTGTTAGCCCCTCTCCCCGCCAGGGCTTCCTGGCTGGACTCACTTCCCCTGGATATTGTTGCACTGAATAAAACACACTGGAGAGCAAACTCTGGATTTGTTGTTTCTCTGTTTAATTCTCACGAGTGGGGCCCTCAAGAAGCCGGGTAAGAACGGAAGCGTGGCCGCCGCGCATCAGGTGAATGGTGCAGTTAGTCCTGTGTCCAACATGGGGCTCAAGGAGCCGCCCGCAGGCTCAGCCAAGCGGCCGTAGCAATCCAGGGGCTGCGGCAGGGCAGCCAGGAGCATCAGCACCGGGAGCGAGGCCATGGGGAGGAGAGCGGGCGGGAGCTCCCCGGCCTCAGGCAGCCGCTCCCTGATTCACGGTGCTGGGGGCGCTGCTCTGTGGGGCCCGCGATTGCAACTCCAAACCCTCCCTCTGGAGCTGGTGCCACAGCTCAGCCCCCTTCCAGCCCCAGGCCGGGCAGTGACCTGCCCCCAGCTTTTCTGTCCCAGGTCCCCTCTGTGCCAGGCAGGGAACACAGCCCCTTCCCCAGAGTCATCCATGGGGTGGGGGCGGGCTGAGCTCATGCACCCCTGTTGGCCGGGGAACACCTCTGCTGGGCTCAGCGCTCCCTCCCCGCTACGCTGCCCATGTGTAGGCCTGAGACCTTATCCCCACCCCCAATATTAAACCAGCCTTGGGGGGGGAACTCAGGGAGTTCACCACTAAAATAGAAAAAAAGAGTGTTGTTGTCCTGATAAAGTCCCCCCCCCCGCCCCGCCCCAGGAGTGTCCCTAATGAGAGTGTTAACCACCAAGGTGGTAAAGTAAAGACGCCCAGGGGCTGGGAAATTAGGGAAGATACAGATAAATGGTAAGATAAACTCCAGCCAGCGTCTTTACGCTGACCATCTGCATAAGCAGAGAAGGTCACAACGAAGTGGCATAGTGTGACGAAGCGGGAGTGTTCTTAATGTTTCCTCTGAATAGTGTGGGGGTGCCTCAGTTTCCCCTAGGCAGTTCTTAAGTATCTAGGTGGTGGGGTAAGGGAGTATGATCATTGCAGAGCCCTAGAGGGCAGGTGTGTGCAGGGGTCTGGACACAGACAATGGCTGACACCCTGTTTCCTGGCCACTGATGTCCTGGGCCCTTCCCCCCTGCAAGGTGAGAGCTAAAGGGTTGGAGAACAAAGGAATCAGGTGCCCTCCTGGCCCGAGAAAGGGACAAAGCCCAGAGGAGGAGGGCCTGGAGGGAGTTTCAGTTTGGGGCTGGCTGGGACATGGAGTGAAGGGCAGATATGATTGTCTGGCTCACTGCCCCCCAAAATGGACCCAGCTGAGGGGTCCCGTTCTCTGCACCTGCAAGCTCTGTGTTAGACCATGTTCCTGTCGTCTAATAAACCTTCTGTTTTACTGGCTGGCTGAGAGTCACGTCTGACTGCGGAGTTGGGGGGCAGGACCCTCTGCCCCCCCCCCCCCAGGACCCCGCCTGGGCGGACTCGCTGTGGGAAGCGCACAGAGGGGCAGAGGAGGCTGAATGCTCCGAGGTCAGACCCAGGAAGGTGGAGCCGGGTGAGCTGTGTGTCCTGCAGACAGGCTGCTCCCAGAGAGGAGACTTCCCCAGAGTCCTGCCTGGCTTCATGGGGAGCCGTTCCAGAGCATCGCCCAGGGACACCGTGACACATAGCATGAGAGGATCCTGACTGGCCGTCGGGTGAATCTTGTCTGTATATTGGGAGTGGCGAGCCCAAGAGATTTGCTCGGTGCGTGTGTTCTGTGTGTTCCTAGTAAATCGATGTTTAGAGCACAGCTGTGTAAGGCCCTTTCACTGGGAAAAGGTTCCACAGACCCGTAAAGCCCCGAGGGAAAGTCAGGTACTTAAACTGACCAGGTTTCTTCCTGAGCCCTGTGGGTAAGGGTAGGTGCCTTACAGCCCAAGCCGTCGGCAGGAAAAGGGTGGGGGTGCCTAAATTGACCAGGTCACGCCTTGAGCCCTAGGTGGGGTGCCCTAGATTGTGCAGGTGACACTGGTGGAGAATGCGGGCAACCTAGGTCCTTTCTACCAAACTGGTTGAGCCTTATATAGCCGTTGTGCCCTTCTGTGCCCTGCTATCACGGGCTCCGGTTTAGCGAGGTGCTGAAGCATGGTGCTTAAGTTTAAGCACCCGACGTAGCCCCAAAGGCTCATGTGCTTACATTTAAGCATGTGCTTGCGTGTTGGGTCAAAGCTTTTGAGACCAGGCTCTGTTCCCAGCTGGGCCACACAATCTCCCTTGCAGGTTTGGCCAACAGTTTCCAAAGTGGCCTGTAATTTGGGGGGGCCTGCTGTAGGGGGCACTGCCGGGGTCGGTAGGGGCAGGACTTGGCTGTGATGACTATAAAGGAAGGTTCTTTACTGCAGATGCTGGATCCAGCCAGACCCTGGGGTCCCGCTGGGGGTTGTAGCTCCTGACCTGTGCTGCCCCATTTCACCACTAGGGGTCACTGACTAATTGGCTTTTTGGCAGCCCTGCCCACTAGAATTGAAATTTCCCCACAACAAATTTCTAAAGACTTTGGTCTCCAGTTTCTTTTATTAAGCGGACCAATATAAAGGGGAAGCGAATCCGGCCGGGAGCCCAGGGCCCCTGGGTGGGGAGAGGGGCGGACAAAGGCAGCCTGGGTGTTACTGAGTGCAGCGTGGCCATTGCACTGGGTAGGGAATCAGGAGAGAAACTTCAGCAGGAGGAGCCCAGCGAGGGCTGGGAAGAGCAGCCCGGCTGGTCCTGGAGCTGTGCTGGACATGACGGGGGCTGGTGTGCATCTGGCCGTGGTTACATTTATATGGATCCCTGCAAAGGTCCCAGAACCCGCATTTACCTGGGCACAGACATACTCAGTACCACAGCCCTTCATGAAGGTCTTTGTGGCAGATACACCTGCATGAAGGGGAGGAAAGGAGGTGATCAGTGTGAGCCCGCAGCTCCTTTCCTTGAACTGGACCGGACACAACAACCTGCCCCTCCTCAGCTCTGCCCCTGTGAGCCCTGCCTAGGCCCCCCACAGCCTTCCCTTTGGCTCTGCGGTCCCTATCATCACGTCTCCCCCCTCTCCTTTACTGTGACACAAACTCACTGTGTGTCTTTCAACAAGTCACTTGCAGCCCAGATCTAGAGCACACTGAGGATACCCAGATTGGATATGGCCTGTATTAGCCACGCTACTCATGCTGTAAAGCAGCAGCTCCCTGTTGGTGTCAGCGGCGGGATCTTTATGAAGGGCGGCTTCATAATGAGTTACGGCACCATGATGGGATCCTGCAAAATTGGAGTCGATTCCCAGCCCTGCCACTGCCTTTCTGTGTGACCTTGGGCAAATCACAGCATCACTCTCTGCCTCAGTTTCCCAGTCTCTGAAACTGGGAGAATGATCCCCACTATAGCTACAGAGATTGTGTAACGCCGACAGACACCGGGTGTTGGCGGGCGGGATTGAACCTGGGACCTCTGGAGCTTAGCGCATGAGCCAAAGCCAACTGGCTGTTAGCTAAGGCTGTCAACACTTTCTCACTAAGTGGTCTCGGTGCCGCTACAGGGGACAAGAGACCACACCCAGGAGGTGGGTGGGTTACAGTCGCAGGATCTTTGGGGCATGGACTATATCTCCCTATATCTCCGCCCAGCAGAGTATGGGTCCCTTATCTTCACTGGGGCTCTGTTCAGGGCCCGGCCTGACTGGGTCTCCCAATACTAAACCAATCCCTGCCACGAAGAGCTTAGAGACTAAACTATTGACAGGCAATGGATGGAGGAGAACCAGAGGCCCAGGGAGGGGGAGACACTGGCCCAAGGTCACACCAGAGGCCAGCGCTGGGAACAGAACCCAGGTGTCCTGATCTGCAGCCGATACCTTTATTTAGCGGACCACATGCAGCATCTCGCTTCTGCCCTCGGGGGCGGGCGGGGGAGAGAGGGAGGGGGAAACAGCAAAGGAAAAATAACCCCAGAAGAAATGAATGCAAGTTACCAGATATTTGGGGCCCGGCGATGTCGACACACTGGTTCTCGATTCCAGCACACGCTACGGTCTCTTCACGGCATTGCTCAGAGGACAGAGAGTAGCAGCCAGGGCAGCGCCGGCCATTGGGTTTGGGGTCTGCCGGGGGCACTGGGAAGAAGCGGAGCAAACGCAGTCAGCTCGGGGGACGAGCCCCAGGACGGGTCGGGGCCGGGAGAGCAGCTGGGGGCTGCACAGCTCAGCCCCGGGGGCCCCCTGCAGGGGCGCTGTAGCTCCGGGGACGCCGGGGGTAGCAGGGGCGGGGGGGGGGGGGGGGGTTGCAGCAGGCAGCCCTGGACCCCGCCCCGGGTGGGGTCAGCTGGGTTCACACCTGGTGGGAGCCTAGAGCCCCGCCCACTAAACTCCACCCAACCAGTGGGTGAGTGTTATTCCATGGGGCGCCCCTGCATGGCGGGAGGACCAGTCTCAGGAAGTTAACATGGGGTAGGTTCCAGGCAGCAGGAGGTGCAGGGGATGGGGGAGGAGACGGGGAGATGTACCTTTAACAGGCTGTGGTGTGCAGGAATGTGTCATGCAGCAGGCGATGCTCGTCCTTGTTATCATTCCCTTCCCAAAATTCATCGAGACGAAGCCGGCTTTACATTGGCTGGACGTCGCACAGCCCTTGAAAATGGTCTGGATCTTCTCTCCCGCTGCACAGGAGGAGAAGACAGAGATTTTTCCCCCTTCCACTCCTACCCCATTGACGCCCATTTCACAATGATCTCCATGAGCCATTAGCCCTCCTCTACCCATGGGGAAACTGAGGCACAGAGAGGGAAAGTGACTCACCCAAAGTCCTGCAGGGCTAGACAAAGACATTTCAGCACCTAAATCCAGCACTTAGATAGTCCTGCTCCCCACTCGGCTGCCGCCAAACCCTGGGGGCCCCGAATCTCCTGCCAAAGTTCCCACCAGGAGGTACGTGCTGGGCTCCTGAAATCCCGATGCTGGGCGTCCAGCTCACCCCTTAGCCACGGCGGGATTCACAGACTTGGTGTTTCCCTGAAGATCTCACCTGTGCGCCTGATCCAGGGGATGCCCTCAGAGCACAACCAATGGATCGGGCCCCGCAGAAAGCCCGCCAGGGGAGGAGCTGGCGGTGGGAGGGGTTGCTCCCCCCGTATACCCAGGAGCCCAGTGGGTCGGATACTCCCAATGGACCTGGGGGATCAGGTTCCAGGGAATGTTTAACTGTTTCAGACAATGTGGGGTGGCTTCAATAGGGGAGATGTACAGAGACCTGCCCGTAGGCCAGAGGGCCAGGCACAACCATAGGAGGGGAGGGATCTGGGCTGAAGTCCCCACCCCAATTTGGGCTGAGTGGGGATTTGAACTTGGCTTCCCCAGGGACCAGCTTAGCGCCCAGCCATTGGGGTCTCCTGGAAGCCCCTCCTCCACTGCTGGCATTGACAAGGAAGGGCTGACCCAGTTCGGATACCGGACTCCCAGTGAGGGGCTCCCGGCTGTGGACCCCAAGCAGAGCTGGATGTCTCTGTGCAGGTGGGACTTAGGGGCCAAACTTTGGGGGAGGGGCAAGGTTTAGGCCACACCCCTTTCCTCGACATTTCCTATTGGCTGGCTTAGGTGGCTCCGGCTTGGCGGCCTCTGGTGCATCCCCTCCTCAGACGCCTCCCTGTCCCCATGCACGGTACGGGGAGCCGGGCCCCGGCCCACTGGCTGGCGAGTCGCCTGGGGGGTCGGCATTGCAATGCGAAACCAAAGGCCCCATTGTGGAGCTAGCCACAGGTCTGCAATAGAACCCAGGTGTCCTGGCTCCTTAAATGCTGCTCAGACCCATCCACCCCACTCCCTTCCTGGATCTGAGATTCGGAGAGGACCCAGGCTCCCCGCCTCCCCAGACTGTTCCCTGACCCACGCTGGGTAGGGGCCATCTCACCTACCGAGTGTAATTTCTGTCAGAACGACGCCACAAGAGTTTTGCCCAGCAGGGCAGGTCCGTAGGTTGCCCGTGCAGCTGGTTCCGTCTCCTTCACAATGTGGACACTGCAGACAGGCCCCTGGGGACGGAGCGAGAACATGACCCACCTGGATTTGTCCTGGGCTCTGCGGAGGAGCACCAGGTGCAGCGCCCTGGGGTCCCTCATCCACCGCGCTGCCCCAGTTTGTTCAATGGTCCCAGCTGGCTACAAACATTTCACGCTGCTCGGGGGCTGCATCTCCCCGGGATCGCTGCAGATTTTAGTTCCCCAGTGGGTTTTCCCACCTCACAAACCCCAGAGAGATCCCCAGGTCTCACTCTCAGCAAAGGCCGATTGACACCTGCCGTCGAGTCCAGTGCAGCTGCGCCCCCCTGACACTGGCTGGGCCCTGGCCCCACTGACACCGCTGGGGGTCACATAGAACTGCCCTTCATATTGCCTGGAACTCCTGCTACTGAAATTCAGATCCGCTGCCTGTCACACAACAGACAATGCCCACTCGAAACGTCCTTGGCCTCCGGCCAGCTCTGAAACATGCCCCGTCACAACTTGGTTCTTGTGATTTAAAGAATAAATATTTCCTCCCATTTCCACAATTGTTTCACTCGCTGCGACGGGGACTGTGACTTCCAGCCCCCTCCTCCTCGGATGTTGTCACTCAGACGTGTAAGCAGAGCCAGGATGAGCTCCACCCTGACATCTGGTGGTGAGGTGTGGTAAGTTGTGGAAAAGAACTTCAGGGGCCAATCTCATTTGCATAGGCACACCCACCCCGCCTAGAATGAGGCCATAGCTGCCCAAATGGTCACTTTGGCTGCTGTGGGATCCCCAGTGTCTCTGTTATTGGGACAGGAAGAATAAAGTGTTATTATCCTGATTATGTGAATCAAGGACAGTGGAACTGTACTTGGCCTTTTGTTATGATGGAGGGACTCACCATCAACTAAGTAGCACTCGCTAGGCAAGGGACATGGGTTCCAAAACTCTATGAAGGGAGAGAGGCTGGGGATAGGTATTGATAGTGGGTGGTATGCCCCCTCTGGGTGAGGGCCTTACATGCTAATTGTACTTCCTCCTCTCTGCACTGTAGAATATCAGAGCTAATTTTGATTCTATTAGGAGTCTAGTTACAGGCTGCTGAGCTGAATTCACTTTGGGCTAATGGTGCACCAGCCCTGGGGCTCCCCTGCTACAAGCTGAAATCACAAAAGAGCTAAACTGACTCAGAGCTGAAACCACTGAGTGTTGTGCTAAGCAGTGGGGGAGCCTGAAGCTATAGGGTGGAGCAGTTTGTGGGAGGCAGAGTGACTGGTAGAGCAGAGCAGTTTGTCGGATGCCTGGAGCAGCTCATGGGGGCAGCTGGCAGAGTGGTGCCCCATGGAGAGGTTGGGCCCCTTAACTCTCCCCCCTGCCCCATCTCCACCCAGGTTGGGAGGTAAAACTCTGCAGATAAATTTTTGAACTCTGGGGCTGCCCTGACCAGGGACAGAGACTTTGGGGTCATTGGACTTTTGGGACTTTGGGTTATTTGGGGTTGCTGGACTCAAGAACCAAAGGGAAAGGACACGCCCCAATTTGCTTGGGGTGGGTTTTTGCTCATGGGTTGTGTTATGAATCCTGTGGGTGGTGTTTCCCCAACATAATGCCACATTGTTTCTCTCTGTTATTAAAAGGCTTTTTGCTACACTCAGACTCTCTGCTTGCGAGAGGGGAAGTATTGCCTCTTGGAGGCGCCCAGCGGGGGTGGTATAGATTTGTCCTAGGCCACTGGGTGGGGGCTCGAGACGGTTTTGCATTTTGTTATTGGAATGGAACCCCTAGATCCCGACCCCGGCCCTTGTTGCTGCCAACTCTGACAGGCAGAAGGGTTACAGACGACCCCAGCTTCCCTGTTATCCTGTGGCTGCTTTTTGGTTACGTTCAGGAACAGTTTCACCTGGCAGGTGGCTCTGAGCCATTGGTAAAGTTAGGAAATGAGCCCCTATAGGAACAGACCCCACTCACCCGTAGCCAGGAGAGCAGCGAGGATGCAGACGGCAAGAGAAGACTGCATGGTGATGTGGCAGCGGTAGATCCACCCTGGGGTCTTTGGAGGGCTTTTCGTAGCAGGGCTGAAATGAGATCAGAAGGGAACTTGCACATGCATGATTGGGCCGAAAGGATGGGGAGAGCCACAGAGCCATTTGCCACAGTTCTGGGGTAGCCACAGCTCTGACTCCTTCGTAGCTGGGTTTTTTGTGGCACGCACAGGGAGAAGTCAGAGAACAACTTCAAATACTCCTGCTGGAAGGTTGCCCCATAGCATGACTTTGTTTCTGAGAATACAGCGACAGTACACGCAAGAACCGAAAAGAAGAGAGAGACAAAAGAGGCTGCTCCGTTTGACAGAGAGAGACAAAGCTGGCCACTCTATCAGCAGAGGGTGTCAAAGAAGGCTGCTCCCTACAGCCCTGAGAGATAGCTCCCCCAACCTGGGCCTTTTCCTGACTCCAAGAGGGACTGGACCCCAGTGGTTAGAGAAGCGGGGCCAGGAGCCAGGACTCCTGGGTTGTCTCCCTGGTTCTGGGAGGGGAGTGCGATCTTGTGGCTGGAGCAGGGAGGGCTGGGGCCAAGACCAGGACTCCTGGGTTCTATTCCTGCTCTGGGAGGGAAGTGGCATCTAGCAGTTAGAGCACCAACGTACCAGAGGGATGTGACTTACCAAAACTCGTTAGGGGCTTCAGGCAGAGTAAAGTTTGCTGGGGGTGGAGCAGACGGATATTTGAGTGAAGCAGAAAAGATGTACCAACATCTGTCTCGTCTCCTTTTACAGAAGGGCTCTGGTACATGCGCTGATGTAATGCACTTTTATTTGGTTGCGTCCATAAGTTCCTAGACCCCTCCCCAGCCCTGCCCCCACCCAACAGTGACACAATTTGGACACACAAACACGTTGAGAAAGTCCCCATCCTTCCTGCTGAGAAACAAAAACCACAGAGATGAATGAAACTGCTTCCCCTTTAAATCTTGGAGGATGGGGGGCAACTTGGGGAAGTGGGTCACACACTGGATGGGGTGGGAGGACTCCTGGTCCGATTTCTGGCTTGCTCAGGGCATGTGGGTTAAGGGCAGGACTCTTGGGTCTCATTCCCATCCCTGGGAGAAGTGGAGTGCAGTGCTCAGAGGAGTGGGGGATGGGAGTGGCCAGGACCCCTGGGTTCTGCAGAGTGGAGAGTAGGGTGTAGTAGTTGGAGCGCAGGGGTGGCAGGGTTGGGAATGGCAGTCAGGATTCCTGGGTTCCACAGAGACCGGAGCGAGGTCTGGGGGGGGGGCTCAAGGTCAGGAGTCCTAAGCACCACACAATGGTGAACCAGATCTAGTGACTAGCGTGGGGTGGGGGGCTGGGAGCCAGGACTCCTGGGTTCCATGGAGAGGTGAGTGAGATTTCATACTTAAAACAGGTTGTCAGGACTTCTGGGTTTTATCCCTGGCTCTGGGAGAGGAGTGGAGTCTAGTGAGTTAGAACAGGGCGGGGAACTGAGGGTCAGGATGCCTGGGTTCTCTTGCTGGCAGGGGAAGGGAAGTGGTATTGACTGGTTAGAAGGGCAGGTGGCTGGGAATCAGGGCACCTGGCTGCTTTAGAGAGGAGAGTGGGGTATAGTGATTAAACCATGGGGCGTGGGGGTGGGAGTGTGGTTAGGGGGACTATATTTCCCAAAGGGAAAACTGGACACAGCCCAGGGTGGTGTGAGCCCCCGCAACCCCACACACATGGCACCGCTTGCCCGAGCCCCCTCCCTGTGCGAGGCTGGAGTCACTGGTTGCTGGAACCCTGCCTGCCCCACCCGTGCACAAGCCCTGCCTCCCCCCCTACAAGGGCCTGGCATTGCGGCTCGCCCATCTGTACCGCACCCCACCTTTTCCGACAAAAGTTGGCATTTGCCAAAAGAAGTCAGGCCAGTGCTTAAAGCGGGGACTGTCCTGGCCAAAATGGGACGTACGGTCACCCTAAGTGCAGTCCAATGGCTGGGACGGGGGACCCCTGTGGAGCAGCACGGTGCCCACCACCCTCAGGAGCAAGCCCCCACCTCCACTTCCCTGTCTGCACAATCCAGGGCCTGGGGCATCAGGGCGGAGAAACGCCTTTCCCGGGAACAGGGCTGGACAGATGCCAGCAGCTCAAACCATGCCACTGCCATGGTCTCCAAATGCACCTTGGATGCCCTCCACCCAACGCTGCTGCCGAGCAGCGAGATCGGGGCGTTGCTGATGCAGTTCCCCCTTTCCCGCCCGAGCGGCTGGTCAAAGTTCAGTCGTGGTTAATGTTGGACTGGGCTGGAATTGCAAAGCCCCCTGCACACGTGCCGGAGACGTGAGTCTCTCTGGCTCCAGTGGATATTCTTGGATGTCTTCGGCCATGACCCGGGAGGTCTGATCTCTGCCCCACCCTTAGCAGGGAACCCGGGGCAGGGCAAAGCATGGTGAGGGATGAGCGCCTGGCCCAATGAGGAGTGACTCACAAGCTAAAAGGAAAGAGAGTGCGAACCTGCCCTGGAGTTTTACAGAGCACTGTTTGAATGGGCGTGCACACATGAATGACAGCCAAAGTATCTTAAAACAAGGCCAAGTGCAGCCCGCGGGTTTTTCCGCTTGGCTCTGGGCATCTATTTTAGTTCCGTTTATTTTTTTGCCAAGAGCCGTTTTGCAGAGCGCCCCGCTCCCACCAGAATGCACCTTGTGCCCACAGTCTCTGTGCAAGGTGGTGCCGGTGGAGGACACCATTTGGGGGAGCCCACAGCCCCCCCTCTGCTCATTGAATGCACCCTTCAATTAACTCAGCTGTCAGGACGTGTGGTTCACAAACTCCGGGCTAAGACGAATGGGGCTGTGCACCCAACCTGGAGTTTTTGGACGAGGGTTTTTCTGAGCGTTGCTGAGGAAGCAGCTTTGTGGGGGGAGGCAGACCACTCAGAGCTACGCCGAAGGCAACGCAGAGAAGCCGGCCTGCATGGTGTGGTCCCTCAAACGCCTGTAGCAAGGGTATGAGGGTGACTAAAGAGCGCGAGCAAAGATGCTTTCCTTTCATTCATGTTTGCTCCTGCGTTCAGAGAAGCAGGACTTGCTGTGTCCCTAGTCAATAAACCGGCCTGCTTTAAAGTTGCTACCAGACTCCATCACCTATTTCTACCTCCCAAGGGACAACTTCCAAGGACCCCACTCCTTGGACACAGGCCCCACAACCTTGTGTGTGTGGTAGGCAGGTATAGGCCAGGGGAGGGCAGCAGTGCAAAATCCCCCCCGAAGCCATCCACATCCACTTTGCTTCAAATCTAGTGATTCTGATGGATGAAGGCAAAATGAACTCAATAGATAGGTGTGAGATCTCTTAATCCTGCTTTTTACCTTGACTTCACGACATGGGAAGAGACCCCTCGGCCTAAGGGGGTGTCTGCAGAAGTATGTTCTACACAATAGTGGGTGATTGATAAGGGATGCTTGTTACTGCAGGTGGGTTCTGCAAATACTGCCCGTTTGTCTCATTCAGAACTGTTAGTAATAACGACTGGGTTAGCAATTCCTCCCGATTGGTCCTTCAGGTAAAGTGAGGCCATAAAAGACATCCCGTCACAGAACATGTGGTGACATTTCCCATGACTCATGGGAAAGGATTTTTCCTTCCAGAAAGGAGTGTCTTTGGCTGACACCCTAGCAAAGGAAAGAAAGTTGGAAAGTTCGTTTGGGGATGAACGCTGGCAGCTTTCCACCACGTACAAAGGAAGGGAGCAAGCTACATTCTCTTCCCCAGCTCCGGGGGGTATGTCCGTGTTCTGTATTCTGCCTACTGCTGGATTCATCTTTGGTTAATAATCTTTGATTCAACAATTGCACTGGAGCCTGGCTGGAATGTAACAATCTTGAATTGTCATGAAATTCAAACACAAAAAAACTTAAACCTTTCCCCTTTTTGTCTTTTCTAGACCATCATTTTCTACCTGCCCTGAGCAGCAGTGACCTACAGCCAGATGGGCCCACATTTTTGGACACATCAGCGCCCTGACAATCACTTCCCCTCTCCTGCTGAGAAAGAAAATCACACAAAGAAGCAAAACACAGTTTTCAGTCTTGGCCTGGCAGCATATTGGATTAAGCACTGGACTGGGAGCTATGGAGTCACTTGGGTTCTTTCCTGGCTTGTTTGCCGCATGAGGATGAAGTGTAGGACTCGTGGGTTCTAATCCAGTTCCGTGAAGGGAGTGGGGTCTAGTGGGTAGAGCAGGGGGCTGGGAGCCAGGACTCCTGAGTTCTTTCCCCAGCTCTGGGAGGGGAGAGGGCTCTACTGAGTTAGAGAGGGGTGGGGAGCGAGGATGCCTGGGTTCTAGCCCCTGCTCTGGGGGTCGAGTGGGTTAAAGAAGACGGAGGCCCTGGAATTTAAGGTTCTGTACAGAAAGGAAGGGGGCTCTGGGGGCTGACGCAGAGCACCCCTCATTGGTACCCGCCTTTTCCCTGCAGCTCGGGGCCCGTAGCCCTGCAGCTAAGTTTCACCACAGCCCGAGGGTAAAACCAGCTTTCAAGTCCATTGCCGCCCACGCTCTGCCTTTGGCAGCGGTTAGAAAGTGCAGCGGAGCAGCAGGTGCGGGAGGGGTGCGGGCCGTGTCTGCTCCTCAGACGCGACAGCTCCAGGGCAGAGATTCGCTCCAGCGACAGGCGGGGCTCTCCCGTGGCTGCAGTCCATCCAGCTCCCCAGCAGCCGCAGCTAGTTCCCCGGGTTTCATCGGTCGGTGTAAGCACGGCGCTCGGGGGGTGGATTTTTCACACCCCTGAGCAATCGAGCTGGGTCACGCTGATTTTTCAAGGTGGGCCTGGCCTGGCCTGTGTGTGAGGCAGAGACATAAGGAGACGGGCTGAACTCACACCACGTGCATGGGGGGGGCTAAGGAAGGCAGCGTGTCCTAGTGTTCAGAGCCCCACAGTGGGGGTCCTGCCCTCAGCTCCGATTCTGGATGGGAGGGAGACAGAGACAAGCTTGGGAGCTTACCTGGAGGTCGGACCTGAAGACGTGCTCTGTGTCGCACGAACGCTGGTCTCCCTCCCCAGTGGAAGTGGGTCCAACGTAAGCTATTCCCTGCCCCGCCTCGTCTCGCTAACACCCTGGGACTGACGCGGCTACGGCAACACGTCTCACTCTTTAAAGTACCCAGGATGGCAGTTTGTGCCATTCCTCAACGCCCCGTCGGTGTGTTGCTAACAAAAACAAAAAATAATCTATTGTTATTATTATGCTGCTTCAAAGTATCCCCCAACCCCCCCCCCCCCCCCCCCCCCCCCCCCCCCCCCCCCCGCCTTTGTGACTTATTTCCTCTTTCGGACTCTTCGGAAACCCGGTGGCCCATAATTAGAAAGTCTGGCAAAACATTGCGTGTCCCTCTGTGGGCAGAATAATGAGTTTGGAAGATTTTCTGTCGGACAGACGCTTGCCCGGGCTGCAGCACAAAAACGAACAGCGAACAGGTCCAAAGCCAGGTCGCACAAAAAAGAAAAAAGAAAAGGAGTACTTGTGGCACCTTAGAGACTAACCAATTTATTTGAGCATAAGCTTTCGTGAACTACAGCTCACTTCATCGGATGACAGGTATGCATCTGATGAAGTGAGCTGTAGCTCACGAAAGCTTATGCTCAAATAAATTGGTTAGTCTCTAAGGTGCCACAAGTCCTCCTTTTCTTTTTGCAAATACAGACTAACATGGCTGTTACTCTGAAACCTGACAAAAAAGAAACGATTTCAAACAGTTGTCAATGTTTCCAGGAAAAGTCAGGCCAAAATCTTTCAGTCCTCCTTTTTCATGTCAACCTTTAAAAAGTTTTTTCCTCTTCAAGTGACAGCTCCGATGCAGGTGTCGTCGGCCACCGCCTGCCATCTTCCACCGTTGGGACAGAGGTGTAAAACTTCCCCTCTGCTTTGGAGACTAGCCCATGGGGTGATGGCTCCGACCTAGCTGGCTCTCCTTCCACCTCTTCCTGGTTTGCCTGCCATCCTGCCGGACTGTGTGAGTCTTTGAATCGAGTTGTACTTGATACCAGTCAGCTCTGTGATCTTGGGGAACCAGGGCGCAGTATCCAGCCTGTCTGACTCATGAAGGAGAACCCCCCCGCCCCCCGGCTTGAACCAAAACCGGTCAGAGAAAAGACTTGCAGAGAGCAGTGAAGGGCGGTGGGAGACACACCTAGACCCCTCCTGACAAGGGTGACAGGATTAAGGCAACTGCCCTAGCCTCATCTGCATCAAAGATGGGACAGGGAGGCATCTCCATTAGCAGACAGAATGGAGAACAGAGATTCCAAGGCAAGAACCGCAGGGAACTCTGGGACCAGAAAAGCAGGGAAGCACTGCATGATGGGGGAGCTCTGCTCCAGATGTTAACGAACCCATGCCTGCACACCCACAGCTCAGCAGTTATCAGACCAATTCTAGTCATGAATCCTTGATTGATATCCAAAATACTGAAGCAGCCTAATTGCATCGTGAGCTCCCTGGAAGAAAACACCACCCATAGCCAAGCGTGATCAGGTCCTATTGTCTAGCCTAAAGAAAACCCTCTTTGTTTCCATTCTGTACGCTAATGGAGATGTCTCCCTGTCCCTTCTTTCATGCGATGAGGCTAGGGGATTTGCCTCTGTTCTCCATTCTGTATGCTAACGGAGATGCCTTAATCTTGTCATCCTTGTCAGTAGGGGTTTGGGTGTGTCTCCCACTGCCCTCCACTGCTCTCTGCAAGTCTTTTCTCTGATCAGTCCACTCAGACTTGTTCTGTTAATATGTGTGTGTGTGTATCCGGTTCTGGAGCTGGAGGAACCCAGCCCTGGGGAACCGAGGCCCTGCAAGAGAGCTCCATTGGGAAGGGACTTGCAGAAGGGAGAACTAGGGCTCCGTATGAGAAGACAAGTGACACAAGCAGTACATTGGTAGAATTACAGAACACCCCCCCTCCCCGAAAGTAACCCTAATAAATGAGCATACCCCAAAGTAATGGGCACATCTGGTAACGCTCTGGGATCAGCGAGGGACGTGTCCCCAGAAAGCTGTTATTCTCTTACCAAGAGTCTCAACTGATTGTGCTCTTGTAAAATTCATCCTTCTTGCACCCCGTTATTTGGCTAACCAAATCGGGTAATCTCCAAGTTCCAGGAATAAATCCAAGGATAAAACTTAAGCAGGAAGTCGGGGGGGCGGGGGGGGACTTGGTTAACGCTGGGTTAAGGCTGCCTGGTGATAGGCCCTACCCTTGCAGAGCCTCGAGTTCAGCAAAACACAAACATCTGAAATACAGGAAATTGTGAGTTAAGGGAGGCGCCTGCACTGTCATCCCTGTCTGTGACCTCTTCCGTTGATTCTCCACAGTACCCTGGAGACACCTTCTCGCCTGCTGCCTTTTCACTGTAATGGACAGGGGCTCCCCGTCCTGCCCCTACATACCCCAGACCCTGACCATCTCCCCTGGCACATGGACAATTCACAGCTGCTTCATATCCTTTTTTCTGGGCGCTCAACATGTGAACTTGGGAACCCACCTAACGCTCTACCTGCCAGCTCCCCTGGGCCCTGCTGCAAACACCATCCACCCAGGTCTGTGTTGGCACGACGCAGATGGGACCCTCGTGGCATGGAGGGTTTGGGGGGACTCAGCCCAGATCTCTTCATATCACAATCACAGCCCCTAGAGTCATAGAATCCAAGGACTGGAAGGGACCTCGAGAGGTCAAGTCCAGTCCCCTGCACTAATGGCAGGACCAGCACCATCTAGAACATAGAGTCCAAGGCCAGAAGGGACCATTGGAATCATCTCAGACACCTCTCCCCCCGCCTCACATCGGCCCCTCTGAATTAATTCCTTGAGCCGACTGTGACGAAGTGGGAATGTTCTTAATGTTTTCTCTGAATACTGTGTGGGTGCCTCAGTTTCCCCTATTCATTTCTCAAGTGTCTAGGGGGTGGGATAAGGGTGTGTGATTGTTGCAGAGCCCTAGAGGGAGATATGATGCTGTCTGCACAGAGAATGGCCGACACCCTGTCTCCTGGCAACTGATGGCCTGGGCCCCTCCCCTGCAAGGTGCCAACTGAAGGTGTTGGAGAACAAAGAGATCAGGTGGCCTCCTGGCCCAGGAAGGAGACAAAGGCCAGAGGAGGGGCTGGGGGGAGTTTCAGTTTGGAGCTGGCAGGGAAAACAGAGGGAGGCCCAGCACCGGGGTCTGGGCTCCCTACCCCCCAAGATGGACCTGACTGAGGGGTCCTCTTTTCTGTACCTACAAGCTCTGTTTTAGACTGTGTTCCTGTCATCTAATAAACCTTCTCTTTTACTGGCTGGCTGAGAGTCACAGTGAATTGCAGGAAGTGCGGGGTGCAGGGCCCTGACTCCCCCATACTCCAAGACACTGACCTCTGAGAACAACATCCTATCTGGATTTAAAAATTGTTGGTGATGGAGAATCCACCGCGCCCCATGGTAAATTGTCCCAATGGTTAATTACTCTCACCATTAAAAACTGACACCTTAGTTCCAGCCTGAATTTGTCCGGCTTCAACTTCCAGCCATTGGATGGTGTTAGATCTTCCTCGGCTTGGCTGAAGAGCCCGTGATCCAATATTTGTTCCCTTTGTCGGTGCTTATAAACTGGGATCAAGTCACCCTTTAATATCCTCTGTCAAATAGATGGAGGTCTTGGAGCTCTTAG
The DNA here is from genome assembly GCF_015237465.2 of Chelonia mydas. Taxonomy (NCBI): domain Eukaryota; kingdom Metazoa; phylum Chordata; order Testudines; family Cheloniidae; genus Chelonia; species Chelonia mydas. Next base: position 17,426,752 of record NC_051264.2, on the reverse strand, counting down.
AACCATAGAATATTAGGGTTGGAAGAGACCTCAGGAGGTATCTAGTCCAACCCCCTGCTCAAAGCAGGACCAACCCCAACTAAATCATCCCAGCCAGGGCTTTCTCAAGCTGGGCCTTAAAAACCTCTAAGGATGGCGATTCCACCACCTCCCTCTGTAACCCATTCCAGTGTTTCAGCACCCTCCTAGTGAAATAGTGTTTCCTAATATCCAACCTAGACCTCCCTCACTGCAACTTGAGACCTCTGCTCCTTGGTCTCCACTGAGAACAGCCGAGCTCCATCCCCTTTGGAACTCCCCTCAGGTAGTTGAAGGCTGCTACCAAATCCCCCCTCACTCTTCTCTTCTGCAGACTAAATAAGCCCAGTTTCCTCAGCCTCTCCTTGTAAGTCATGTAACTCTTCCAACAGATTTCTCCACCATTTAGCACAACTCCAGTGAATGCAGCTGGAGTGCGATCGCCATGGGGACAGAGTGATAGCTGCCTGGGCATTTACTGTAACTCGGTATTTCCTGATTTCCAGAAGGTTGGATTTTGCTGGTCTCGACACTCTGGAAGGACGAGAGCTATCAGCGGGCAACCAGAACCCGGTGTTAACCAAGTTTTTTGCCCCCCTACCCTTAAGTTTCATTCTTGGCTCTAGTCCTGATACCTGGTGACAAAGTAGCCTGGTTCCAACGTGTAGCCTTGGTGTCTGCAATATTAATTCTGCAGAAATGGAAAAGTGGATCGCCACCAAATATTGACCCCTGGCTCGGCAGGACAGCCGCCCTGGCAGCTAATGAGCGACGGGTGTCGCAGAGAGGGGAGGCCCACGACATTCCAAGCGATTCAGGCTGACTTTTTAGAGGTCTACGGTTCACAACGGTGTTTGGCCGTTTGGTGGAACACATAGAGTGGAACAGCTTGAAGAGGAGAGATTGCAGCATGCCCCCTGCCCCATGCCAGGCTGTTGTACATCCCTGTGGTTTCAGCCCTCAGCTCAGAAGCAGGTGGCACAAGTTCAGATCCCTTTTCCACCTCTGGCAGAGGGGTGAATCAACCCAGGACAGGATCCTGGCCACTGGACTAGTGGATCTAAGGGATGCCACTTCTGCCACCACCTCCTCCTCTGTGGTGTGTAGAGCCAGTTCTGAGCACACCTCCTGGATTGAGCCCGGCAAGCAAGATCGGGGCTCCTGGCTCTTGCTGGGACGCAGGCATCAGGGTACCCGGGGGCAGAAACGTGAGTATCAAGGGAACTTTTACGACACAAATGTTGAGGCTGAATGCTCAGAAGGCTTGGCAGACACCAGGGTGTGTGTGTGCATCTGTGAACACCAGTGGTGCCTAAATCTGAGTGGCTGGGGCCTGAAGTAGCCGGAATCTAGCCCTAGGCCTGTATGCATTTTGTTGCAGGGCTGTTATTTCCCCTTTTGCTGCCCCGTGCAGTTTAGCCACCTGCTGAGGACACTGCAAGGCTATTTCCTTTAGGAGGAGAACTTGATGATGCAAGGCAGGTCTCTCTGCAGTGCAAAGACCATGCACCCTGCCAGCGTCCTGCTTCTTGGACAGCAGCAGGGACAAACAGCAGCCGCCCATGCTCAGAAATCCCCGCGCCTGCCCCTCTGGTGGGCTCTGTGCCCAAGAAGCTCTCTCTCCCTGCTTCCTCCCAGGGTCCTACCCATCGCTGCTGCTCCCACCTTCCCTCCTTGCCCCTGGGTTTGCAACCAGGCGATCCCTTCCGCCCACCCGGCTCAGCTCTGAGCTGCAGGGTCTGTGTGATGGGCGCTGTCGCAGTACAGCTACGGCAGAGTGTAAACACAAGTTATGGGGCGGGGGGCGGGGGGTGTTCTGTGGCTGTAGGACCTCTGCCTCCCCAAGCGATGGTAGCTTCCATCAGCCTAGCTGATGGGAGTAGGTTGGCATAGTGATGACACTCAGTCCTGTAGCCTGACCCAAAGCTGGGGATATATAATTGTAACTTGAGGATTAACAGGTTTTTGTTTTAAGATCAGGCCCAGTAAGATTATTGTAAAATGATCATATAATTTGGGAACCCCGATGTGCCCAGGTGCAACGCTCACACCACAGGAACTCTCTCTACATATACAAATGTATAATTTATTAATAATTCAGCAAAGTGATACACACACTTAAACTCAACCAAGCAGATAGAGATAACACCGAAAGTACATTTGGACGGCCATCCTTACACCCTGATCTCTCATACTTAACCATTATCTTTCTCATCACCGTTATCGTCCTCGTCTTTCCTCCCCAAGGTCTACGCCTCTCCAGCCCATCTGCTGCCCTTGGGATGTTACCTTTATAGTCGGTCACGCTGACGCTGCCATGACCGATGCATATTCAAGAGCGGTCCTGGTTTGTATTTTCTTCCCTTCAGGGGTCCGTTCTCTATCGGTTAGTATATGCACGATGTTACGCTCTTCGCATACGTGTCAATTTGCTGTCATGGCACCGTTGCGGTGGGAGGCTCTGTCGGGAACTTTCCGGATGCTGGCGTCAGCGATGTTCTGTGGGTGGCTGATGTCGGGATTTTGGATAAAATTCCCGCTCTGGCATACCACTTTCAGCTCCCTATAACTTATGAGTTACTTACATTTATCTATACCAAAGGTTATAGGCCTCAGGCTTCACACTGTCTACCAAAGCCAAATCTTACAGGAGAAAAGCCTGCAGGTTCTTTGCATTAATACTAAATAGAATAAAGCAGGATAACAAAGCAATGAATATAATACAGGTAAGCTGGCCCACTGGGCTACAGTCCCTAGCCCACACTGCTCCCAGGCACCCCCCCAGAGCTGGGGATAGAACCCAAGTGTCCTGGCTCCCAGCCCCGCCCCCAGCTCTAACCTAGTAGACCCCACTCCCCTCCCAGAGCTAGGGATAGAACCTGATGACCAGTTTTAACTACTGGGCCCCACTCACCTTTCTATGGAAGTGAGGGACCCTGATTTCCAGTCCCAACCCCACACTGCTCTAACTGCTACAGCCTACTCTCTACTCTGCAAAACCCAGGACTCCTGGCCACTCCCATCCCCCACTCCTCTAACCTGCAGCTCGCCACTTTTCCCAGGGACAGGAATGAGACCCAAGAGTCCTGCCCTTAGCCCACATGCCCTTCGCAAGCCAGGAATAGGACCCAGGAGTCCTGCCGCTCCATCCATTGGTGACCTGGTTCCCCATGTTGGCACCCTAAGGTTTAAGGGAGAGGCGGTTTCACGCATCCCTGTGGCTTTTGTTTCTTAGCCAGCAGGGAGGAGAATTGATCAATGGCTCATGCATCCGAAATGTGGTCACCGGTGGGAAGGGGCAGGCAGAAGCCCCCTAAGGAGCATTTGGTAAGTGACACCTCTCAGAGCTATGGATGATCTAACCACTAGACCACACTCCCCGCCCAGAGCTGGGAATGGAACCCAGGAGTCCTAGCTCCCAGTCCTCGGGCTCTTACTCACTAGACCCCACTCCCCTCCCAGAGATGGGCCAAGAACCTGAGAGTCCTGACAAGCAGTTTTAACTACTAGACACCCCTCAATTCTCCAGGGAACCCAGGAATCCTGACCAGCAGGCCCCCTTCCTCCTGCCTTAACCCACTAGACCCCACATCCTTATGGAACCCAGATTTCCAAGGCCCACCCAACCCTACTCTTCTGTGCCCCACTGTCCACTCTATCGAACCCAGGCATCCCGGTTCCCACCCCCACTTCTCTCACCACTGGGTCCTGCTTCTCCCAAGGACAGGAGTGGGACCCAAGAGTCCTGCTCTTAACCTACATGTCACCAGAAACAGAACCCAGGAGTCCTGCCGCCCTGTCCCTTGTGTGACCTGCTACCCTGCATTGCCACCCCAAGTCTTCCAAGGGGAGCTGGTTTCCTAATTCCTCTAATTCAATTTCCCAGCAGGAAGGCAGGAGGATTTAGCAGTGTGCACAGACGCCCAAAGGGTGGGCCTGGCTGGTGAGGAGAATAGAAACTTACAGACTTTCCCAGGAGATGTGTGCAGATCTGTCTAGGTTTCTATATTGCATCACAGCAGGTACCTGAGCCCTTCCATAAAAAGAGCCAGAGACAGCCCAGGTGGGACAGGCCAGAGCGAGAGACGGGGACAGCTTTTCCACTCTGCAGAATTAGCCACCGACTTCCCCCCACGCAAACTTTATTCTAAGGATCATTAGGTAAGTGATACCCCTTTGGGCTGTGGGTGCTGTAACCACTAGACCCTCCTCCCCGAGCTGGGGATAGAACCCAACTGTCCTGGCTCCCAGCCCCCTGCTCTAACCACTAAATTGGACTCCCTTGGTAGAGCCAGGGAGAGAACCCAGGAGTCCTGGCTCCCATCCCCACTCCTCCACCCTATGAATGCTGATGAAGGCGAGAGCCAGAGTGCAGTCGGGGTAACTGACGGGTGCGGCGGGGTCGTATCAAAGAGGAAGCACCGTTAATCTCCAGTTCTCTTCCCAGTGAGCTGCCGGGGACGTGGGTGTGATAAATGAAGCTGGGGGGGGAGCTCCCATTCATGGACATCCAGCCAGCCAATTAGCTATAAAGTCTGTCTTGGTAGCTACTTGCTTTACCTGTAAAGGGTTAAAAAGTCCCCCAGGTAAAGGAAAGGGAGAGGGCACCTGACCAAAAGAGCCAATGGGAAGGCGAAAACTTTTTAAAATTGGGGAAAAAGCTTCCCCTGTGTGTTCTGGGGTTGTTCTCCGGAGAGAAGGGGACAGAGCAAAGCCAGGGCTGTGGCTATGCTGTAAAAGGCTTTTTGCCAGATTTGGAAATCATCAGATTGTACCTAGAACTACCCAGATATGTCAGCAGATTAGGAAATGTCGAGAAAGATGCGATTAGGGTTATTTCTTTTATTTTCTGTAAGGCTTGTGGACTCCTCTGTGCTAACCCTCAAATGCTTTTGTTTTGCTTGTAACCTTTAAGCTGGACCTCAGGAAGGTTATTCTTGATGTTTAATTTTTGTAAGTGGGTTTTTTTAAAATCTAGCAAAAGCCTAAATTCCAGATGTATTTTCTTTCTTGTTGGGTTTAATAAAATTTACCTTTTTTAAGAACAGGATGGGATTTTTGGTGTCCTAGGAGGTTTGTGCCCATGTTGTTTGATTGGCTGGTGGCAATAGCTGATTTCCCTTGTTTTTTCTCAGCTCTTCCCTGGAGGGGGGTGAAAGGGCTTGAGGGTACCCCCCAGGGAGGAATTCCCAAGTGAGCCTTCCTGGGTTCCTTCCCCATGTGACAAGGATGATTCCCCACTCTGGCACTTGGAGTGCAGAAGTGGGGCCCCAAAGATTTTAAAAATTCATACTGGCCACTCCAGGCTTGTATTAAACTCCCAAGGTCACAGCTTCTCTCTGAGCTTGGATGGGTCGATGCTGCCACCACCCAAGTGCAACCCGCCCCCTTTTGAGAACCCAGAAGGAACACTTGGGAATTCCTTCCTCTGGGGTACCCTCGAGCCCTTTCACCCCCCTTCCCGGGAAGAGCTGAGGGAAAAAAAAGGAAATCAGCTGTTGCCATCAGCTAATTAGACAACACACACAAACCTTTTAGGACAAAAAAAAAATCCCATCCTGTTCTTAAAAAAGGTAAATTTTATTAAACCCAACAAGAAAGAAAATACATCTGGAATTTAGGATTTTGCTGGATTTAAAAAACCTACTTACAAAAATTAAACATCAAGAATAACCTTCCTGAGGTCCAGCGTGAAGGTTACAAGCAAAAGAAAAGCATTTGGGGGTTAGCACGGAGGAGTCCACGAGCCTTACGGAAAATAAAAGAAATAACCCTAATTGTGTCTTTCTCGACATTTCCTAATCTGCTGACATATTTGGGTAGTTCTAGGTATAATCTGATGATTCCCAAACCTGGCAAAAAGCCTTTTACAGCATAGCCACAGCCCTGGCTTTGCTCTGTCCCCTTCTCTCCGGAGAACAACCCCAGAACACACAGGGGAAGCTTTTTCCCCAATTTTAAAAAGTTCTTGCCTTCCCATTGGCTCTTTTGGTCAGGTGCCCGCGCCCTTTCCTTTACCTTGACTTTTGTTCCTTGACTTTAGCAAAGCTTTTGACACTGTCTCCCACAGTATTCTTGCCAGCAAGTTAAAGAAGTATGGGCTGGATGAATGGACTATAAGGTGGGTAGAAAGTTGGCTAGATTGTCGGGCTCAACGGGTAGTGATCAATGGCTCCATGTCTAGTTGGCAGCCAGTATGAAGTGGAGTGCCCCAAGGGTCGGTCCTGGGGCTGGTTTTGTTCAATATCTTCATAAATGATCTGGAGGATGGTGTGGATTGCACCCTCAGCAAGTTTGCAGATGACACTAAACTGGGAGGAGAGGTAGATACGCTGGAGGGTAGGGATAGGATACAGAGGGCCCTAGACAAATTGGAGGATTGGGCCAAAAGAAATCTGATGAGGTTCAACAAGGACAAGTGCAGAGTCCTGCACTTAGGACGGAAGAATCCCATGCACCGCTACAGACTGGGGACCGAATGGCTCGGCAGCAGTTCTGCAGAAAAGGACCTAGGGGTTACAGTGGACAAGGAGCTGGATATGAGTCAACAGTGTGCCCTTGTTGCCAAGAAGGCCAATGGCATTTTGGGATGTCTAAGTAGGGGCATTGCCAGCAGATCGAGGGACGTGATTGTTCCCCTCTATTCGACACTGGTGAGGCCTCATCTGGAGTATTGTGTCCAGTTTTGGGCCTCACACTACAAGAAGGAGGTGGAAAAATTGGAAAATGTCCAGCGGAGGGCAACAAAAATGATTAGGGGACTGGAACACATGACTTATGAGGAGAGGCTGAGGGAACTGGGATTGTTTAGTCTGCAGAAGAGAAGAATGAGGGGGGATTTGATAGCTGCTTTCAACTACCTGAAAGGGGGTTCCAAAGAGGATGGACCTAGACTGTTCTCAGTGGCAGCAGATGACAGAACAAGGAGTAATGGTCTCAAGTTGCAGTGGGGAAGGTTTAGGTGGGATATTAGAAAAACTTTTTCACTAGGAGGGTGGTGAAACACTGGAATGCGTTACCTAGGGAGGTGGTGGAATCTCCTTCCTTAGAAGTTTTTAAGGTCAGGCTTGACCAAGCCCTGGCTGGGATGATTTAGTTGGGGATTGGTCCTGCTTTGAGCAGGGGGTTGGACTAGATGACCTTCTGGGGTCCCTTCCAACCCTGATATTCTACGATTCTATGATTCTATACCTGGGGTTTTTTAACCCTTTACAGGTAAAGCAAGTAGCCACCAAGAGGAACTTTATAGCTAACTGGCTGGCTGGGTGTCCATAAAAGGGAGCTCCCCCCCACTTCATTTATCACTGTGGGGGTGAGCGAGCCGCCCGACACCGCACCAGAGAGGTGACTCTCTGACTCCCCTTAAGCCCCTGTATTCTGTCAGCCAGGCCCAGGAAATCAGCTCTGTTCCCCTCCGTGCCTTGCCAGGGAGCATGGAGCAGAACAGAGAATGTGGGTGGCTGAGCCTCTAGCCAAATATGGGGAAACTGAGGCAGCTGCAGAGCACTGGCAATGCCGTGACACCCCCAAGGGTGGGAAATGCCCCAGCACAGTTACAGTGGTGGGGGCAAGAGGGCAGAGAACAGAGGTAGCTGCCACCAGGAGGGAGGGGGAATGTCTCTGCCCAGTCTATGGCTGCCTGATAATCTGTGCCGAAGTGAGAGACCCCAAGCGGGTGGGGGAGGTACCACTCCTGTGTGGTGTGGGGAGCAAAACTCCACCTCCTTGGGGGGCAGGATCAGCACAGTTCCTCCTCCTCCCCAGGGAATCAGGAGTGATGATGCCAGGCCCCAGGCTCTGATCTCTAGGGAGGGCAACATAGAGGGAATTTGGCTCTGGAGGAGAGATACGGCTTTGGCCTGGCCTGGACCCTGGGATCCCTCTGCTGTTAAAAGTAGTGCATGGCTGAGAGCCTCTTTGCAGGGAGCTGGATGTTGTGTATTGAGGAGTGTCTGCAGAGGCAAGCTCTCTCTTCAAGGGGGGAGGAGTGGGGTTTCCTGGTCCTGCTGGCAGTCTTGGGGGCTCTGCAGGGAAGTGTGGGACCAGAGGCAGCCTGCAAAGAACCATCCTAGAACAAAGTGGGCTGAGTTGTCTCTCGCAGTCATAGGGAGCAGCCTGCTTTGTCTCCCTCTGGTTTGTGTTCTTGTGGGTGATTTTTCTGGATTCCCAGAGACAGAGTCATCTCACACTGCAGCCTACCAGCAGGAGCATTTCAGGTTTGTCTCTGACTTCACTTGGTGAGTGCCATGAACGTACCAGCCGCAAAGGGGTCAGAGGTGCGGCTATCCCAGAACTCTGGCAAATGGCTCAGTGGTTCCATCCACCTGTTGATGGCTCATGCATATGCAATCCCTTGTCTGATCTAATTTCAGTTCGTTTGTGATAAATCCCCCGGCCGGAAATTTTGCTGCATCAGAGACCCCACTGCCGATCTCCTGCTTCCCCATCACCATGGAGGCTTCTCTTGCCATCTGCATCCTCGCTGCTCTCCTGGCTATGGGTGAGTGGGGCTGTGTTCCTACAGGGGCTGATTTCCTTAGGTGGCCAGTGTAATAAAAACTCAGATCTTCCCCACGACGAGTGTGACTGAAAGGGAACAGAGCTGAACGTCAGTGCTCTAGACACAATAAAAAGGCATTTCTGTTGGGTCCCCAGCTGGAGTGAATCGGCCCCAGTTCTTCAGCTGCTGTCGATCAACCCCCTGGAAAAGCAAGGGGGCGAGGGAGGGACAAACTAGAGACATCCTGTTCTCTCTCCCTCTCTAGGGGCCTGTCTGCAGTGTGAGGTCTGCGATGGACCAGGAACCAGCTGCACGGGCGACCTACGGACCTGCCCGGCTGGGTTTGACTCTTGTGCCATCTCTGTGTTAGAAAAAACAGTGGGTAGGTGAGATGGACCCTAACCACCGTGGGTCAGGGAACAGGCTGGGGAGCTAGGACGCCTGGGTCCTCTCCTAGTCCCAGCTGCGGGAAGGGAGTGGGGTGAATGGATCTGAGCAGTGGTTGACTGGGTTCTATGCCAGGCCCTGTGGGCTAGGTCCCCAAAGGGGATTTAGGCCCAGCATTGCAATGCCTGGCTCCCAGGACAGTAGCCAGCCAGTGGTCTCCATGGACTCTGGGTCAGGGGCCCAGGCTGCCCATACGGGACCTAGGGAGAGAGAAGCACCTTTGAAAGGGATCCACAAAAGCCAGCACGCTGAGCAGGGAGCTAAGCCCTGCCCCTCTCCCAGAGTTTGGCACCTAAGTCCTGGCTGCACGGAGGTGCCCAGCTCTGTTTGGGGTCCAGAACTCGGAACCCCTTGTCGGGAGTCTGAACTGGGCCAGCTCTTCCTTACAAAAGGCAGTGGTGGAGGATTAAATAGGTAATCTTGGCTGAATTCAGTTTGGATCTGGTTTATCATTCTGACAATGGTTAGTTTTAAGGATTTTTTCTCAGTTTTTATCTACTGAAGTTTTCAAAGTTTCAGGAAATGATTGAGCGTGGCAGGGGTGGGGGTTTTCAGACAATAATTGGGGAATAACAGCAGATGTTGTGATTCAAAAAATTCAAGCTTTATAACCTTAAAACACAAACATCAACTGTCAACGTCAGCTACAAACGTGCACAGCATAAATCGCCGTAAATCCAACTCCAGCATGTTCTCAAGTAACGTCGTTCTTACTTTGCTGACGTGTACATTTTAAGGCTGTCAGTGCTTCTGAGGGACTGAACAGTTCAAGCAATTTTGAGTGATCCCTGTCATCTGGTCCCAGCTTCTGGCAGTCAGACGTTGAGGCTCACCCAGATCATGAGGTTGTGTCCCTAACCATCTTGGCCAATAGCCATTGATGAACCTACTCTCAAAGAATGTATCTAGCTCCTTTTGGAACCCAGTTGTACTTTGACTTTCACAACATCCCCTGGCAGTGAGTTCCACAGGTTGCCTGTATGTTGTGTGAAGAAATACTTCCTTTTGTTTGTTTAAAACCTGCTGCCTATTAGTTTCATTGGGCGACCCCTGGATCTTGTGTTATATAAAGGGATAAATAACACTTCCCTCTTCACTTTCTCTACACCGGTTATGGGTTTATAGACCTCAATCATGTCCCCCCTTAGGCATCTCTTTTGCAAGCTGAACAGTCCCACTCTTATTAATCTCTCCTCGTGTGGAACCTGTTCTATCCCCCTATCGTTTTGGTTGCCTTTCTCTGCTCTTTTTCCAATTCTAATATTGCACTGGGGTGACCAGAACTGCAGGCACTATTCAATAAGTGGGCATCTCATGGATTTATCTAGTGGCATTATAATATTTTCTGTCATATTATCGATCCCTTTGCTCATGGTTCCTAGCATTCTGTTCGCTCTTTTGACTGCCACTGCACATGGAGCTCCTGCCCAGAGAACTATCCATGATGACGCCAACATCTCTTTCTAGAGTGGTAACAGCTAATTTAGACCCCTCATTTTGTATGTAGAGTTGGGATGTGTATTAGTTTTCATTTATCAATATTGAATTTCATCTGCCATTTTGTCACCTAGTTTTGCGAGATCCCTTTGTGACTTCTTGCAGTCTGCTTTGGGCATAACTCTCTTGACTAATTTTGTATCGTCCGCAAACTTCACCACATCTCTGTTTTGCAGATCATTAATGACCCAGTTGGAGTGGTCTGGTCTCAGTACAGATCCCTGGGGCACCCCGCTGTGAAAATTGACCATTTATTCCTACCCTGTTTCTCTTCTGTTTCCTGTCTTTTAACAAGTTACTTATCCATGAGAGGACCTTCCCACTTCTCCCATGACAGCTTAGCTTGCATAAGATGAGGGACCTTCTCGGAGGCTTTCTGAAAGTCCAAGTAAACTGTGCTTGTTGCTCCCCTCAAAGAATTCTAATAGATTGGTGAGGCATGACTTCCCCTTACAAAAGCCATATTGACTCTTCCCCAAAAAATCCTGTTAACCTATGTGTCTGATAATTCTGTTCTTCACTGTAGTTTCAACCTATTTGCCTGGCACTGAAGTTAGGCTCACCGGCCTGCAATTGCCTGCAGGATCGCCTCTCGAGCCTTTTTTAAAATTGCCATTACACGACCTACCCACCAGTCATGTGGTGCAGAGGCTGGCTTAAGCGGTAGGTTATAAACCGCAGGTAGGGTGCTGCGATTTCTGAACTTCCTTCCCCCTCCCTGTGGCTGAGTTTCCCAATGGGTAGAGCGAGGATTATGGCCGTCGTTGTGCAGTGGGTGTCGATGGTGTAGGAGTGGAAGGGGAATAAATCTCTGTCTCGCCTTCTGTGCAGCGGGCGTGAAGTCTCAGAACGTTACCAAGACCTGTGCGACACCCATCCAATGTAAAGCCGGCCTCCTCTCTATCACATACTGGAACGGAGAGACAGTAAGGATGAGCATCTCCTGCTGCGTGGGAGACGCCTGCAGAGCAACCGCGGTTCCATGTACGTCTCCCCACCTCTGCCTCTCCTCCCCCATCCCCTGCACCTCCTGTTCCCTGGAACCTGCCCCCGATAACTTCCTGCGACTGGTTCTCCCGCCTTGCAGGGGGGGCACCATTGAATAACGCTGGGTGGAGTTTAGGGGGCGGGGCTCTAGGCTCCCACAGGGTGTGAACCCACCTGATCCCACCCGGGGCGGGGTCCAGGGCTCCCTGCTGCAAACCTTTCCCCCGCCCCTGCTGCCCCTGGCATCCCTGGAGCTACAGCTCCCCCTGCAGGGGGCCCCCGGGGCTGAGCTGTGCAGCCCCCAGCTGCTCTCCCGGCCCCGACCCGTCCTGGGGCTCGTCCCCCGAGCTGACTGTGTTTGCTCCGCTTCTTCCCAGTGCCCCCGGCCGACACCAAACCCAATGGCCGGAGCTGCCGGGGCTGCATCTTCTCAAACTCAAGTTATTGCCAGCAAGGGACCATAGAGTGTACTGGAGCTGAGACCCAATGTTTCTACTCAATCAAAAGAAAAGGCACGTGGTAACTTCCGTTAAATTATTCTGGGTTTTCCTTGTTGTTACAAGTTCATAACCATCCCTGAGTCAGCCCCAGAGCTCCGATGAATAGCTCATTCATTCTTTCCCATGGCTTGGACCTTTGTTCTTGGCCTCATGTTTCAGGGGAGAAGAGAAAGGTGCCCCCCTCCCAGTATAGCTTCACAAGGTTGGTTTTGGAGTAACCGGAGGTGGGGAATTTGCATTAATGTTACCCTTGAGATTCCCTGGGGAAAACCACTTACCACTTCTTGATCCAAGAGTCCATCCCTGGCTGGCACATGGCTCAGTACAGGCCTCTGGACCCCAGGTCTCACATCTGTCCCAAACTCCTACTCTAGGACAGGATGCTGTGGGGTCTGCTGGGTAAAGATATCAGCTGGAGATCAGGACACCTGGGTCCTATTCCCAGTGCTGGCTCCTGTGTGACCTTGGGCCATTGACTTCCCCTTTCTTTGCCTCCGTTGCCCCTCCCATATTTTGCCCAGATAGAGTTTAATCTGTAAGCTCTTTGTGGTGGGGCCTGGCTTAGTATTGGGAGCTCCTGGTGCGCTGCACAGACCCCAACCGAGATGGGAGACCCTCCTTGTGCCAAGTTCATAGTGACAGTCCGTGCGCCAAAGAGCTTGTGATCTACACAGGCAAAGGAAGGAGTGTTCTCTCTGTTTTACAGCTGGGGAAACTGAGGCACAGAGCAATGTGGTGACTTGTCCAAGGTCACACAGGAAGGCTGGGGCAGAGCTGGGAATTAAGCGTAATTTTCCCAAGTCCCATCAAGTTGCCTTAATTCCCCACTAAAAATCTCAGAGATCCCACTCCTGCCACCTGCACTGAGCTGCTGCTTTGCTGGATGGGTGGTGGGGCTAATTCAAGCCCAGTCTGGGTGTTGTCGGTGGGCTCTGGATTGGGGCTGCAAGTGACTTGCTCAAGGAGACACAGTGTGTCTGCCACAGCAGAGGAGCAGGGAGAGGCCATCTAGGGCCAGACGGGCTGCGGGGAGCAGAGCCAGTGGAGAAATTAAGGCTGTGGGGGCCTAGATGGGGCTCTGAGGAGCAGAGGAGGGGGCGGTCGTTGTGCCCCACACCAGCTTGTGCAGTGGAGAGGCTCCCCGGATGCCAATCGCCTGCTTTCTCCCCACACACACGCAGGTGGAGATGACCCGTTCGACATCCTTCACGGTTGCACTACCAAGTCCTACTGTGCCATGCTACTGAAGGCATTTGATGTCGTCCCAGGGGACAGTGTAGTTCCAGTCATGGACATGTGCACCACCGCCTGCGAGACGGCTGGCATGGGGTTAGCCGGGCTCCTCCTCTCAGCCCTCGCTGGGGTCCTCCTGCTGAAGCTTCTCTCCTGTCTGTGTGGATGAGCAGACGGGCTGCGGGGAGCAGAGCCAGTGGAGAAATTAAGGCTGTGGGGGCCTAGATGGGGCTCTGAGGAGCAGAGGAGGGGGCGGTCGTTGTGCCCCACACCAGCTTGTGCAGTGGAGAGGCTCCCCGGATGCCAATCGCCTGCTTTCTCCCCACACACACGCAGGTGGAGATGACCCGTTCGACATCCTTCACGGTTGCACTACCAAGTCCTACTGTGCCATGCTACTGAAGGCATTTGATGTCGTCCCAGGGGACAGTGTAGTTCCAGTCATGGACATGTGCACCACCGCCTGCGAGACGGCTGGCATGGGGTTAGCCGGGCTCCTCCTCTCAGCCCTCGCTGGGGTCCTCCTGCTGAAGCTTCTCTCCTGTCTGTGTGGATGAGCACGCCGCGCTTTCTTGTCGACTCGCATGTAATCTTGCCGGTAGGTTTTCCACCCCTGCCCCATCTCCTGCCAAAGGCCTGGTCTGCGCTACGGAGGTTTGTCGACAGCAGTTGTGCGGCTGGAATGAACTCCGCGTGTCGGTGGCGTGCAGCCGCGCTGGCAGCTCTCGCACGGCCACGGAGAGCAGGGCACGGAGGGCGGCCAGCCCGCTGTGCAACCGGCTGCAGGGCGCTGTGGGAAGGGTTTGCAGTGCCTCGTGGGGCTGGGGCCGCGTCACAGGATGCCGCTGTCTCAATCCCATCCTTCCGCGGGCAGACTGCCAGCCACTTTTCAATGTGGGGGGGAGTATGTGACAGGGAGCGTGGTGGGGGGAGAGAGAGACAGAAACAGCATGTGTGTTGACGGAGAGTGTGTCCTCACGCCAGGGCCCTCCTTAGGCATACGCAGGATACACGGCTGCATAGGGCACCCGAAAATTTGGGACACCCCTGGGTCTTATTGTCCACCCTTCTGCCTCTTCCTGTCCCTGGTCTGACCCTTCCCGCAGGCTCCCACCGCTGGCTCCTGCAGCCTGGGGAGTCTTCCTCCGGAGGGGATCTAGTAACTTACAAGTGAAAAAGCCTCCAGCCTGCCAGCCCTATCAGCACAACACTGACACTGCCAAAGAGCCATTGAAGCCATTTCACAGGCATTTGCCAAACCCCAGGTATATACAGTTAGTATCTGAATTTACTGGCAAAACCAGCTGGGCATCACTGTCATATTTACTCCGAAGATGTTAGTCTACAGGACCTTAGTTTAAAATTTGCTTTCATCGTTGTCAGAAGTTCCTGGAGCTTTGAAAGGAGAGGGGTCATAAGAACATACGAACGGCCAGACGGGGTCAGACCCAAGGTCCCCCTAGCCCAGTGTCCTGTCTTCCGACAGTGGCCAGTGCCCGGTGCCCCAGAGGGAGTGAACAGAACAGGGAACCATCCAGTGACCCATCCCCTGTCGCGCAGGGCTGCTGACAGGGGGGAGGGCCAAAGGGGCAGCTGCCCCGGGACCAGGAGATTTAAAAGGGCCCAGGGCTCCTGGCTGCCACTGCCAGTACTGCGGTAGTCGCTGCGGCCGGAGCCTGGGCCCCTTAAATCGCCGCTGGAGCGCCGGGCGGTGCAGGTCGGGCAGCACTGAAGCGCTTTGCTCCCCCACCCCTTCTTCCCAAGACCCCGCTCCTTCCGGGGGCCAGGAGCCACATCCCCCACGCCTTGCTCAGGGGCCTGGCAATTGTGTCGGCAGCCCTGGGACGGGCGTACGCCTGCAGGGCAGCTGAGATCCAAACAGGGAACGGAGCGGCCACGGAGGGCATTGTGGGATACTGGGGGAGGCCAGTGACGGCGACATAACGGGCTGACACTGTGTTGCTTTAACTGGGCCGCAAAAAGCCCGAGTCCTCTCGTCAAGGGGGGCGGCAGTTCTCCTGCCCAAACCGTGGCGTTGCAGCTGCACCTCTGCTGCTTTGCGGACAAAAGCTGCCTGTTGCCGACTAAATTTTGTAGTGTCGACAAGGCCAAAGAGTGGCCGCTTAGCAGCGAATGGCCCATTGCCCGGGTTGGCACGTGGCTGAGGCGTCAGCTTGCCCTTTGTCCCTAAGGCAGGGGTGACAACAACCTCTTCCCGGTGGGGCAGGGGGCAGACAGAAAAATGGAGGGCTGCTTTATACATATACCCCCCTGCCTTCTTCTTCCCCAGCACGGGCTGCTCCTGGGCCAGGTCAGACCCACCTCCAGGAAACCCCCCCAGCCGTAGGAAGCTCTGCACCACCCACCCTGCTCTTCCTGCCCACATCACTCTTCAGCCAACGGGGGAGGGGTCACCCCTGCCCTGTTTCCCCAGAGCACCATTGTCCCGAAAGGCCAGCCCTGGACATTGTCCACATTCAGAGCTGGGAGGCCGGTGGCAGCCGCTGCTGTCCGGACCTCCAGCTCCGAAGGCAGCGCCACCGCCCCTGGCAGCGCAGAAGTAAGGGTGGGAACCATGCCGCTCTTTGCGCAAGGAGACGTGGCTATGGAAAATTTTGGAGTGGCTATAGCCCCTGCAAACCCCTCCCCCCCAGTGCCACGCCTCTTTGCAGGAAGTTTGAACAGCCCACAGTTGTCAGCTACCCCACAGTGCTTCCTAAGTCAGCACCTTCATTCACCTAGGCTTGCCGGTTGACACCTAGGGTTTTCTTGTGGTTACACATTGATAGTGGTCACAGACTCAGCACCAGAGTCCCGATGACTAGCTCAGTCGTTCCTTCCTCCAACAGGGGCCTTTTGTCTTGGTTTCATGTCCCGGGAATCATCAGACAAGGGCCCCATCCTCATGGCATAGCTTCACAAGGCTGGTTCTGGAATAACCAGAGGTGGGGAATTTGCATTAATGTCACCCTAGAGGTTCCCTGTGAAAACCACTTACCACTTGTTGTTGCCAGAGTCCATCCATGGTTGTCATATGGTTCAGTACAGGCTTTTGGACCCAGGTCTCACATCTGTCCCCAATTCCTACCATAGGACAGGATGCTGTGGGGTCTGCTGAGTAAAGATATTGGCTGGTGATCAGGACACCTGGGTCCTATTCCCAGCGCCGGCTCCTGTGTGACCTAGGGCCAGTGACTTTCCCTCTCCGTTCCTCCTCCCATCTTTTGCCTAGATATAGTTTAATCTGTAAACTCTTTGTGGTAGGGCCTGGATTAGTATTGGGAGCCCCTGGGATGCCAGGCGCTGCACAGACCCTGACTGAGTTTGGAGACCCTTGTTGTGCCAGGCATTGAACAAGTTCACTGGGGACAGGACTGTCACTAAGACCTTGCAATCTAAACAGACAAAAGAAGGAGCATTTTACCCATTTCATAGATGGGGGAACTGAGACACAGCCTTATGAGGAAACATGTCCAAGGCCACACAGGGAGGCTGGGGCAGAGCTGGGAATTTAACCTAGGTTTCCTGAGTCCCATCATGGTGACTTGAGACCCCACAAAACATCGTAAAGAGCCCACTCCTGACACCAACAGTGAGCTGCTGCTTTGCTAGGTGAGCAGGGTGGGGGCTAAAACTGGCTGGATCTAATCCAGGTGTCATCGGTGGGATCTAAATCAGGGGTGCAAGTGACTTGCTCAAGGACACACAGTGAGGTTGTGTCAGGGCAGAGGAAAAGGGGGAGGCCAGTCTGGCCCAGAAAGGCCAGAGGGAGCAGAGCAGATGGGGAGATGGTTGGATCGCAGGGCCGAGGTGGGTCTCCCAAGAGCAGAGCTGAGGCGGGGGAGGCGTTGTGTCCTAGTCCAGCTTTGATGGCCTCCTTTCCCCCCACTCTCACGCAGGTGGAGCAGCCATGAAGGTGCTACCGAGTCCTTCGGTGCCCAGCAAAGCAGCCAGCACAGCTCGGGGACCAGCCGGGCTCCTCATCCCAGACCTGGCTGGGCTCCACCTCCTGCCGCTCCTCTCCTGATCCCCCACCTCTGCAATGGCCACGCCACACTCAATAACGTCCTGCCGCTTGCGTCTGCCCCTCTCTGCAGCTGCTCTCCCCTCCCAGGGGCTCTGGGCTCCCGCCTGGATTCGCTTCCCCTTTATTTTGTTGCACTGAATAAAACAAAGCAGAGACAATTCTCAATTAAAAATCTTTTTATATCTAGCCTTGGCCGAATTTTATTTTTTTTAAATTTCAGCGGACAATATTGAAAGGTTTTTAAAGCTTTTTTTTTCTATTTTTATCCATTTAAATGTTCACAGTTGTGGGAAATGACGGGGGCCATAATGATGTAATCACAGTCGATGCTGAGATTCAAAAAGTTAAAGTTTTCTAACTGTTAAAGCACAAAGTGTCAACATCACCGGTCAGAATAGGCAAAGCAAAGAGCCTCAAATCAAACTCTCATAAGTTCTCAACAAGCATTTTTCTTACTGTTGGAAAATTTTATGATTTTGTTGCAAATATCTATTCCTTGGGTTGGGTGTGTCTGGTCTGGAAATCGACGTCGATCGATGTTTACCGATGAGAATCTTATCCTTCCAAGCCTGTTTACATCCGTCACAACAAGCACCTGCCTCTTCTGCCACTTGTCCCCTAGAGAAGGGGAACATAAATCACAGGCCGCTCTGGAAACTGTCGGCCAAGGTCAGCGAGGGAGGTTTTGTAACAGAGCTGGGAACAGTGCCCTGAGTTTGGGAGGTGCCGGTTTGAATTCCTACCCTGGGAAAAAAGAACAGGAGGACTTGTGGCACCTTAGAGACTAACAAATTTATTAGAGCATAAGCTTTCGTGGGCTACAGCTCACTTCATCGGATGTATAGAATGGAACATATAGTCCGAAGATATTTATACATACAGAGAACATGAAAAGGTGGAAGTACCCATACCAACTGTAAGAGGCTAATTAATTAAGAGGAGCTATTATCAGCAGGGGAAAAAAACCTTTTGAAGTATCTCAGGCCATCTGCAACCAGCTCCCTTTGAAATGCAGCCACAGATGGAACTGGCTCAAATTTTTCCATCAAAAACTTTTGATGTTGAAAATGAAAAACTCAATTCTTGGAAGGACATTTCCTTCTTTCTCCTTCGTTTTCCTCCAGAAGGGGAGGAATTCTGCCAGGGTGGGACAGAACTCCGTCGAGTTAGACAGGAAAAGCAAGTGCAGACGAGGCGAGGCGAAGCGTTTCCGTGCGCACACCACAGCAGAGAGTCACGTCCTGGGCTGAGTGGAGCGTACCATAGCTCGGTTTTGTTTGTAGTAACCTCCTGATGGAAAGGTTTGGCGGGACCAAAACCGCGGCAGAAGTTACAGGTTTTCTCCATAAGCGCAACTGCCTTTGAGAGGTCCGATGTCCAGCACCACTTTCGCTGAGGCGGGTCTAACATTTCTGCTGTGGCCCATAAGGCCTAGAATCGATTTTAAGGCAGATACACGGACAGGCAAAGGTGAATGCAAACGTCGGTCTCCCTGCTGTTGAGCGGGTGTCTGTTTGTCTCTAGATAATGTAATTTCTCAAAGGAAACTGAGTGAGCAGACGCGCCTTGGCTGGGTGACATTTCAGATCAGCCTCTTGTGGTAGCTTCACCAGCTTATTGACAGCTCCAAGCGCTCCTCTGAGATACCCATGGCCAGGTACGAGTTATTATCAGACAGGGGGTAGCTAGACAATAACAGAGCCCGCTTCCCTCGCTCACGGAAGAGGAAGGGTAATTGTGAAACAGGGCTACGGATGACATTGTTGCAAGAAGAAGCAGAAAAATAATGATGTGACCCACACAAACACATAACACATGTATAGGACAAGACGAATGTTGCTCCACTTACAGAACAATGAATGAAAACAATGCATGTTAGAAAACAAACAAAAAACTAAATAATTGATGAGGCTGGTGACCCTTTATTTAAATCTTTCAATCAAAGCTCATTCCGTTTTATATTAATTCCTTTGCCGCTTTAATTGTACTAGTTGAATTGACGTTCAGCAATTTACATTGCTCTTACCTTGTGAATACAGCTATATCGAAAAAGGGGCGAGCGTTTAATAGTTATGCGAGGATTTAAAAAACAATAGTGACCATTTTGTTGTTGAAAGTCATATTATATTTTGTTGCTTGAAAAGGATATTACATGCTTGACCTTAGGACTTAAAAAGAGTTAAAATTATTAGTTTGACTATACTTAAGTAAGCCCTTTTATTTTTAGTGTAACCCTTCTGCCCATCAGAGTTGGCAGCAACAAGGGCTGGGGTCAGTATCTAGGGGATCCATTCCAATAACACAATGCAAAACCGGCTCGAGCCCCCACCCAGTGACCTGGGACAAATATATACCACCCCCGCTGGGCGCCTCCAAGAGGCAATACTTCCCCTCTCGCAAGCACATAGTCTGAGTGTAGCAAAAAGCCTTCTAATAACAGAGAGAAGCAATGTGGCATTATGTTGGGGAAACACCACCAACAGGATTCATAACACAACCCATGAGCAAAAAACCCACCCCAAGCAAATTGGGGCGTGTCCTTTCCCTTTGGTTCTTGAGTCCAGCAACCCAAAATCACCCAAAGACCAATGACCCAAAAGTCTCTGTCCCTGGTCAAGGCAGACCCAGAGTTCGAAAGTTTATCTGCAGAGTTTTACCTCCCAACCTGGGTGGAGATGGGGGTGGGGGTAAGAGGCACCTTACATGATCTGAAGCTGACCGCCCCACAGCTCCATAGGCCTTCGCTCCGCTCCGCCAGCCGCCCCACGAACTGCTTTGCTCAGCTCCTCTCTGCTCTGCTCCGCAGCCCACCAGCAGCTCTCGCTGTCCCATGAACTGCTCCACCAGCCGGTCCACACACTGCTCCGCGTCCCACCAGCAGCTCCCGCCGTCCTACGAACTGGTCCACCAGCCTGTCCACAAGGCACTCCAGCCATCCCGCAAACTGCTCCACCCTATAGCTTCAGGCTCCCACACTACTTAACACAACGCTCAGCGATTTCAGCTCTTAGTCAGTTCAGCTCTTTGGGGAATTCAGCTTGTAGTAGGGGAACCTCAGTGCTGGTGCACCATTAGCCCAAGGTGAGCTCAGCAGCCTGTAACTAGACTCCTAATGGAATCAAAATTAGCTCTGATAGTCCACAGTGGAGAGAGGAGGAAGCGCAATTAGCATGTAAGGCCCTCACCAAGGGGCCCATACCACCAACTATTAATACTTGTCCCCAGCCTCTCTCAATTCACAGAGTTTTGGAACCCATGACCCTTGCCTAGCGAGTGCTACTTAGTTGATGGTGAGTCCCTCCATCATAACAAAAGGCCAAGTACAGTTCCAAGCACAGTTCCCATAATCAGGGTAATAACAATTTATTCTTCCTGCCCCAATAACAGAGACACTGGGGATCCCACAGCAGCCAAAGTGACCATTTGGACAGCTATGGCCTCATTCTAGGCGGGGTGGGTGTGCCTATGCAAATGAGATCGGCCCCTGAAGTTCTTTTCCACAACTTGCCACATCTCACCACCAGGTGTCAGGGTGGAGCTCATCCTGACACTGCTTACATTAGCATTTTGGTACTTTGTTAATTATTATTTTATTTTATTTTTATTTGCACCTAGGGTGACCAGATGTCCTGATTTTATAGGGACAGTCCCTATATTTGGGGCTTTTTTTAAATATGGGTTCCTATTACCCTCCACCCCCTGTCCCGATTTTTCACACTTGATATCTGCTCACATCTGTTTCCTTAGTTTGGATGACACTGTATTTTTTACAGATGAAGCATTGTGGTTTTACAGGGCTGAGTGCCACACAGGTAGGTTTTACCATTGACATCAAACGATTTATTTTCTCCTTCTTCTCCTTTTTAACTCTTTGCAAAATCAGACCTGTGAGCTTTTCTTTAAAAACAGAGGGAGTGGGGGAAAAGCCGGGTTGAGACAAGAGAAATCTTTGCAGACAAAACACATGGTCCCAAAATCTAAAAGTGAACCAAATTAACACAGGTGGGGTTGTTTTCTTTATTTATGGACTATAAGGTGGATAGAAAGTTGGCTAGATTGTCGGGCTCAACGGGTATTGATCAATGGCTCCATGTCTAGTTGGCAGCCGGTGTCAAGTGGAGTGCCCCAAGGGTTGGTGCTGGGGCCAGTTTTGTTCAATATCTTCATAAATGATCTGGAGGATGGTGTGGATTGCACCCTCAGCAAGTTTGCAGATGACACTAAACTGGGAGGAGTGGTAGATACGCTGGAGGGTAGGGATAGCATACAGAGGGCCCTAGACAAATTAGAGGATTGGGCCAAAAGAAATCTGATGAGGTTCAACAAGGACACGTGCAGAGTCCTGCATTTAGGACGGAAGAATCCCATGCACCGCTACAGACTAGGGACCGAATGGCTCGGCAGCAGTTCTGCAGAAAAGGACCTAGGGGTTACAGTGGACGAGAAGCTGGATATGAGTCAACAGTGTGCCCTTGTTGCCAAGAAGGCCAATGGCATTTTGGGATGTATAAGTAGGAGCATTGCCAGCAGATCGAGGGACGTGATCGTTCCCCTCTGTTCAACATTGGTGAGGCCTCATCTGGAGTACTGTGTCCAGTTTTGGGCCCCACACTACAAGAAGGACGTGGATAAATTGGAGAGAGTCCAGCGGAGGGCAACAAAAATGATTAGGGGACTGGAACACACGACTTATGAGGAGAGGCTGAGGGAACTGGGATTGTTTAGTCTGCGGAAGAGAAGAATGAGGGGGGATTTGATAGCTGCTTTCAACTACCTGAAAGGGGGTTCCAAAGAGGATGGACCTAGACTGTTCTCAGTGGTAGCAGATGACAGAACAAGGAGTAATGGTCTCAAGTTGCAGTGGGGAAGGTTTAGGTTGGATATTAGGAAAAACTTTTTCACTAGGAGGGTGGTGAAGCACTGGAATGCGTTACCTAGGGAGGTGGTGGAATCTCCTTCCTTAGAAGTTTTTAACGTCAGGCTTGACCAAGCCCTGGCTGGGATGATTTAGTTGGTGTTGGTCCTGCTTTGAGCAGGGGGTTGGACTAGAACCTCCTGAGGTCCCTTCCAACCCTGAGATTCTATGATTTGAAATAACAAAATAAACCAGTCACAGTTCTGTAGACAGTAACATGCCACGGAGGAAAGAACCTGAACTCTCCCCCCTCCTTACACAAAAACACTGTCAGGTTGCTTAAGTTGAGAGAAACCATGTAAGACAGTAGGAATAGGTAAGACCAAGTGGGTACCCATTAAAGAAGTTTAGAAGGCAGGTATTTGAGAATTTCCAAAACCCACAGAAGGAGAAAAGCCAGAAAGGGGAGCAGAGAGGGAGCAGCGGCATAAACCCACCATAGCTACAAATAAGTTTAAGAGAGAGAAAAAACCATCAGAGGTGGAGGAAATGGGATTGGAGACTGTTCTGAACAATCTGACCTGTCCCTTCTCTTTAGCTTGCTGACAGCTCTGTGCATGAAATTCTCCTACTCCTGTGCCTGACAAGACAAGGAGGTATTTCATTTACTCACCCCCTCTCTTTGTTGCTTTAATTCTCTATTTTGCTCCTTTAATCCCCCTCTGGCTGTTGCATGATTTCCTGTGGTTTCCTGCCGGCCAGCAAGAGCCTGGTTTTGGCAGTTTGCCTTTGTATCTTTGTTCTTGTACGCCGAGAGCCAGCACAAAGTTACTGTTACATTTTGCCACCTGCGCAAACGAAAGAGGCTCCTGATTCGTTGTGTGCGCTTTATCTTTCCCCTCTGCATCCTTTTTAACCCATTGACAAACAGATTTCCAAGGGCTGCTTTATTCATCGCTCTTCATGCAGACAGAGCAGCCCCTTCATCAATAATACTGTTTATTATACAGTTCTTTAGTGTTTTCCCATTGCCGGCCAACTTTTTTTCTTATTTTATTTAACCTGTTTTGAGGCTTTCTGATTGTTTTATGTATTCTTCCTCACCCCACCCCAATGCACCGGACAAACACGGCAGTGAGCTCTTCACTCAGGCTTTATAACAGTAGAATAAAACATTTTTAGACTGTCCCTAGTCTCTATTGGAAAACATACGTCCTTAGCCCAGATGACCGTTATTGACAATCACATTGAGGTCTGCAATTTGTTGCCTGCTTGAATTTCATAACGATTCGAGATTGTCACCTACCAGGCTCCAATGCAATTATTTAATCAAAGATTATTAATCAAATGAATACAGCACTATAAAGAATACTGATACTTTACCTCACCATCTAGACAGTGAAGAGAAGGTGGTTTGGTCCTTTCCTCTGTAGGTGGTGGAAAGCCACCAGCATTCATCCCAAATGACCTTTCCAACTCTTTCCCTTGATAGGGTGTGAGTCAAACAAACTCCCATTCAGAAGGGAAAATCCAGTGCAGTGACTACATGGCTGGTTTGTTATGAAAAATGTTCCCTTGACCCAGTAACCAAATTCAGCCAATTTTATTGTTGAAGACAAAATAGGCCAATACAGAAAGGAAAGAGTTTATACCAGACTGATCTTTCTGGGATGTTTGTTTCTCCCAGTGTTTTCCATTCACCTTACACAGAACGGGTGGTTCAAAAATACACCCCCAAAAAGCACTTCTATGTGTAGCAGGGTTTCTAGCTAAAAGCCCAGGTTTGCCTCCTAAGATCCTTTCCTTATCTCCGTTATGGGCACTGCATTTTAAGCCAGTTGCACGTAAAGTTGGCTGTGCTGGGACATCAGACAAATGTCTCTTGCTTTGACTCTTTCCTGACCCACTTATGCCAAATGCGGAGTTGTCCCGGTCCGAGGCGTTGTGGGACACCCCAGTGAACAGCACTGTGGAAAGAAATATTATAATTCCATTAACATAACTGCTCTCCTGCTGATATAACAGACTATTAACATGGTACGCGTATGTCTAATGTATATGGATTAGCGAACAGGACCCTGCTTGGTGCTGTGATTATGATTAAATATTTAACAACCATTCAATATTATTTTACCAAACTGATCTGTGAGGCAGAGGTAGGAGTATTGACCTGAGATTTCTACTGTTTTAGCAAACTCCGTAAGTGGCAATGCACAATGAATGCAGGTAAAACGATCACTCCTTAAACGGGAAGAGGCGTTAGTAGCCAGGAATAGCCACCGCGTGACACACGAGGAAGAGCAGAAATTTGGAGTCGTGACAGTACAAGCAAGTTTTTTATCCCCAAATGTCTGATTATTGGCTATCACAGACTGCTACCGGTACCGCTGATAGTCAGTGACGTGACCACCCCGTGGGTCGTTACGAAATGTAGCCCAGAGAGCACGTAACCAATGGCGCTTAGCTTTATTGCTCTAAGCCCATAAGGAAAGAGGGAAAAAGTTCAATACGATCCCATCACCTGCGGCATTGTCACATTTACCTTATTAAAAAAGGGGGATTTCCAGAGTTTCACCCCCGTAGCCATCTATTTATACTCGTCCTGCTTAGAGCTACAAAGTACAGTGTGCACCCGTCAAACGTAGAGTTAACCCCTTCGCTTTCCCCCTTTTTTCCCTGGCACCATGGGGTCCCCCTTACCTCTGCCTTCCACGCACCTGCATGGCAGCTGGCGCCCCCTAGGTCTGCACAAGGGTAGAACAATCGGTGTCTTGCCCTCTTCCTATGGGCCACTCCGGTGCAGGCCTGTGAGAATAACTCCCGACCTGCTGCTACGATACAATACTCCTCCGTCCTAATCCTGGCAGCTCTCCTGTCTCCTTCAGCCAAAGCGAACTTCAGCTAACGCACGGTGCTGTGGGATCCTTCGCGTAGGGGAGCAGGATCACAGGAAAGGTGGAGGCCAGTTTAGGTTACGTAACTGCTGTAATGTTTGTGCTTAATGCTATTTGTGCATGATGCATGCTAATCTGTATCTATAAATACAGTGCGTAAAACACACATTATTAATAAGAGATCTATATCTGTCTATCTATCGCTGTAGCTGTATCTACGCTAGCCAGCATATACTGGTTAACAGGACTGCCCCTCCGTACTATAGGTCCCCCTCACTACTAGGCGTCACCACTTTTTAAGCGTCTTAAGGCCGGCATAAGGACCAGCTGGCTTCTCTGTCTCATTGTACTCGTCCTGGCCGTCATGGCGACCCACTGGAGTTGCGATGTCAAGAACCATGCGCTGACACGTCTTGCTGCCCCTCAGTGGTAGAAGAAGCAACACGTGGTGCCCTCCATGTTTGCGTGGCTGAAAGACCAACAAGTATTGGTGGCATATCTGGGCCCTACATTGTTCGCCTGCATCCCAGGCTTCAGAGAGCTTCTGCAACTTTGACTTAAAGTCATTCCCAGCCTCCTCTACGTTCAGATCCTCGAGTTCTTCGGGCCAGTCCACGTCCTGAACTAATTCCCTTCAGTTTTTTAAAGTTTGCCCTTTTGAAATCAGGGGCCCTCATGGAAGCCCTGTTTCTTTATCCTGCCACTCTGTTTGAACTGAATTAGTTGATCACTCAAAGCAAGGCTGTTTTCTCCACCCAGTTCTTCTACGAGGTCCTCTCTACTCACCGCTATTTGAGATAGGTCCTTGTAGATGCCATCTTCCCGGTATCCTACTGAATGGACAGTAATTGACTTATTCCATATTTGTAGTGTCCAGATCCCATATTGGTAAAGACACATGCACGGAACCCGGATTGAGCACGGTTGTCTTGACTAGCATGAGCCTCAATGAGGAATTGGGCTCAATGGACTTTGTTTGTATGATTTAATGCATTGCCCATTCACAATAGTCTCTGCTATACACTGAACAAGACCACTTGGCTAATTGCTCATGTTTAATAAGATCAGACAAGTTTCCTTTTTCGTTATCCCCTGATGGGCTGGCTATGGTCATTAGCAAATAACTCCCATAAGCACCTCAAATAATTTCTCTAATGACACAATTTATCTTTGCCTTCACCTTATTTATTATCATTCATTTGTTATTTTTTACCTGGGTTTGGTTAAACAGCTTAGCAATGTCATGCGTATTATACACCATCCTCGTCCTCAGTAGCCAGCACCTCAAGGCCATCAGTGTTCGAAATAGTCAATGTGCCTTTTGATATTTTCCACATCAGCCCTGTCCCAAATGGACATCCAAGAGCCACATCGTCCTGAAATGGAACCAATAACTCCATGTGAAATTTGGAGTCACATAGCGCAGAGGAACCAGACTGTGGAATAATCTCTTGCTCTTAAATTGAGTTTTGTGCCGGTTCCTGATAAGATGCTACAATATTAATTAATGAAGAAGTATAAAACCATGACACATTTCCTTTTCCACAATAACCCAGTTCATCCACATTCCAATGCAAATGATTTAAAACCACAATGATATGCATAACCTCACTGTGCTTCATAAAATACATTTAAAGAACATTTAGACCTGTGTTTATAGTTGATTGCATTCTTAATTGTCCATACACGGTCGGTTGAAATGTAACTGAGCATCTGTTATTTGTAGGTTTATCTTTCCTTCTTTCAATTCCTGGAGATTTCTTCCCAGAGATTACCATCCAAAATCCAAATGACCAGGCCGCTACTCAGTTCCAGCCGGTGTGGCTAATACTGGCTAATAGTCTCCTAGCCGGCTTGCCAATTATTAATTAAAATTAGGCTTGAAAGGATTTGATTTGTGTCGGTAAGTGTTGATAAAAATCGATTTCAGAGTACACACATAAACCGACAAATAATATTTCCACTGGGCATAATCAAAATGTAAAGGTAGGTGGAATACAAACCTGCTGCTTGGTTTAGATTTTTAAATTAGATTTTTTACAAATGGACCAGTGAACAAATAGAACAAACAGGTACAAGTTAAGTGATTTAAGGCTATTTGCTTTGTGTATTTTGACATGTGACGTTGCCAATTTCTGTTTGAACAGTTATGACGGTTTTAACTTTTTAAATCTCAGCGTCTACTGTCATGAAACAATTGCCTGATCTCCCATTATTTCCCTCAACCCTGAACATTTCAATCCATTAACATGCTCAGGCTTCAGCTGATGGCCATATTTGGGGTCGGGAAGGAATTTTCCTCCAGGGCAGATTGGAAGAGGCCCTGGGGGTTTTTCGCCTTCCTCTGTAGCGTGGGACAGGGGTCACTTGCTGGAGGATTCTCTGCACCTTGAAGTCTTTAAACCACGATTTGAGGACTTCAATAGCTCAGACATAATTTAGGGGTTTGTTCCAGGAGTGGGTGGGTGAGATTCTGTGGCCTGCATTGTGCAGGAGGTCGGACTAGATGATCATAATGGTCCCTTCTGACCTTAAAGTCTAGGATTCTATGAAAAAAGGACGTCCCACTCCTCCATTTCTGTCCCCTCCCCCTCCCCATTCTTTAGCCACAAACTGGGGGGAAACAAGAAAAAAAAGAAATTTTTTACCCCAAATTTTCAAATCAAAGCGCTCATGCAAAATGTCAAAGAAACCAAAAAACGTGTCCCTTCTTGAGACTTGCACAACCATTTCACGAGAAACATTTCCCGATTTTGAAGCTTGTCTGCTAGGCTAAATGGTGCTAACACCAAGCTCTTGTGTCACAGTCTTCATGAGTAGATCCCGAAGCACTTGAGAAAGGGAGAGAAGTATCGTATCACCGTTTTATAGATGGGGAAACTGAGGCACAGAACAGTGATGCAACTCATCCAAGGTCAGCCAGCAGGCCAGTGCCAGAGGCAGGAATGGCAGTGAGGTGGGCTGGGGCTCAGGTTATTGCTTAACTCACGAGATCAAATAATACAATACAGCTAGTTCTTATCGCTGTATTACTTTATGAA
Organism: Chelonia mydas; assembly: GCF_015237465.2. Taxonomy (NCBI): domain Eukaryota; kingdom Metazoa; phylum Chordata; order Testudines; family Cheloniidae; genus Chelonia; species Chelonia mydas. The sequence continues at coordinate 17,398,753 of NC_051264.2, read as the reverse complement.
GGAACAAAATATGGACACCGTGTAGAATCAAGCACCTGAGTTTATTACGACACAGCGCTGGCGGAGTCTCACCGTGCTTATTAGGCTCAGAGACACTGCCAAACAATTGATTACAAGGGATTATATGGATTTTCCATGGGCGGAGGGAAATGACGGGGTAGGCAGTCCCAAACCCCTGGGTAGGTCTAGCAGCAAGAGAAGATAAGCACAGTAGCCAATGGTCAAAAGATTACATAATGTCTCCGCCCACGGTCTCAAATTGACAAATTAACATTTAGCATTTAATTAGTACTTTAATAAATGTATTAGTATAAAATATATGTTGAATTCTGATTTGGGGTCCATAGGAAGGAAGTAGCTCCTTTGATTGTCCAACAGGTACATATCTAGGGGTAAAAGCAAAGAAACAGTGAAAGTATATGGCAATAAAGATTGTCTTTCAAGTTGCTTATTTGTGTCTTAAGCAGGCATTGGTCCCTGGGAAAGGGAGGTGGGAGGAGGCCGTATCTTATACTGACATGCTTGAACCTTTCATAAACTCAAGGTTGGAGGTGTGGGAAGAACATCTCCCTACAGGAGAAACTAACACAACAGAAACAGGGCTTCTTTGTTCTATTTGCAACTTTGAATAAGACACAAGTATTGCCCCCAACATCTGGCGTTTTGCTGACCAGGCATATCTTAGCAAAAGCAAGGTTATCTTTGGTTATTTTGCTTTCTCTTAGCTACTGCTAGGCCTCTGACCTCTTGACCAAACTCTGGACGTTGGGCCTGTACACAAATCCATATGCCAGATTATTACATCAGCAATGGATTTTAACCCTTTCATTTCAATGCTCCCTTGTGGCAGAGGTTGAGCGGTAGGTGTTTTATCAAAATACTGGGCCATCTCTTTACACAGATTCATAGATATTAAGGTCAGAAGCGACCATTATGATCGTCTAATCTGACCTCCTGCACAGCGCAAGCCACAGAATCTCACCACCCACTCCTGCGATAAACCTCTCACCTATGGCTGAGCTACTGAAGTCCTCAAATCATGGACTTTGCCTCAGTCTTTAATCAGACTAAAGAGGATCTTAGGGATAATGGTAGCATGACAAATGGGAATGAGGATATGGAGGTAGACATTACCATATTTGAGGTAGAAGCGAAACTCAAACAGCTTAATGGGACTAAATCGGGGGGCCCAGATAATCTTCATCCAAGAATATTAAAGGAATTGGCACAAGAAATTGCAAGCCCATTAGCAAGAATTTTTAATGAATCTGTAAACTCAGGGGTTGTACCGTGTGATTGGAGAATTGCTAACGTAGTTCCTATTTTTAAGAAAGGGAAAAAACGTGATCCGGGTAATTATAGGCCTGTTAGTTTGACATCTGTAGTATGCAAGGTCTTGGAAAAAAATTTTGAAGGAGAAGGTAGTCAAGGATATTGAAGTCAATGGTAAATGGGACAAAATACAACATGGTTTTACAAAAGGTAGATCGTGCCAAACCAACCTGATCTCCTTCTTTGAAAAAGTAACAGATTTTTTAGACAAAGGAAACGCAGTGGATCTAATTTACCTAGATTTCAGGAAGGCGTTTGAAACTGTGCCACATGGGGAATTATTAAATTGGAAAAGATGGGGATCAATATGAAAATTGAAAGGTGGATAAGGAATTGGTTAAAGGGGAGACTACAACGGGTCCTACTGAAAGGTGAACTGTCAGGCTGGAGGGAGGTTACCAGTGGAGTTCCTCAAGGATCGGTTTTGGGACCAATCTTATTTAATCTTTTTATTACTGACCTCAGCACAAAAAGTGGGAGTGTGCTAATAAAGTTTGCGGATGATACAAAGTTGGGAGGTACTGCCAATTTAGAGACGGACAGGGATACCCTACAGGAGGATCTGGATGACCTTGTAAACTGGAGTAATAGGAATAGGATGAAATTTAATAGTGAGAAGTGTAAGGTCATGCATTTAGGGATTAATAACAAGAATTTTAGTTATAAGCTAGGGACGCATCAATTAGAAGTAACGGAGGAGGAAAAGGACCTTGGAGTATTGGTTGATCATAGGATGACTATGAGCCGCCAATGTGATATGGCCGTGAAAAAAGCTAATGTGGTCTTGGGATGCATCAGGAGAGGTATTTCCAGTAGGGATAAGGAGGTGTTAGTACCATTATACAAGGCACTGGTGAGACCTCACCTGGAATACTGTGTGCAGTTCTGGTCTCCCATGTTTAAGAAGGATGAATTCAAACTGGAACAGGTACAGAGAAGGGCTACTAGGATGATCCGAGGAATGGAAAACTTGTCTTATGAAAGGAGACTCAGGGAGCTTGGTTTGTTTAGCCTAACTAAAAGAAGGTTATGGGGAGATATGATTGCTCTCTATAAATATATCAGAGGGATAAGTACCGGAGAGGGAGAGGAATTATTTAAGCTCAGTACCAATGTGGACACAAGAACAAATGGATATAAATTGGCCACTAGGAAATTTAGACTAGAAATTAGATGAAGGTTTTTAACCCTCAGAGGAGTGAAGTTTTGAAATAGCCTTCCAAGAGAAGCAGTGGGGGCAAAAGATCTATCTGGCTTTAAGATTAAACTCGATAAGTTTATGGAGGAGATGGTATGATGGGATAACATGGTTTTGGTAATTAAATATTCATGGTAAATAGGCCCAATGGCCTGTGATGGGATATTAGATGGGGTGGGATCTGAGTTACCCAGGAAAGAATTTTCTGTAGTATCTGGCTGATGAATCTTGCCCATATGCTCAGGGTTTAGCTGATTGCCATATTTGGGGTCGGGAAGGAATTTTCCTCCAGGGCAGATTGGAAGAGGCCCTGGAGGTTTTTCGCCTTCCTCTGCAGCATGGGGCACGGGTCACTTGCTGGAGGATTCTCTGCTCCTTGAAGTCTTTAAACTATGATTTGAGGACTTCAATAGCACAGATATAGGTGTGAGGTTTTTTTGTAGGAGTGGTGGGTGAGATTCTGTGGCCTGCGTTGTGCAGGAGGTCAGACTAGATGATCATAATGGTCCCTTTTGACCTAAATATCTATGAATCTATGAAACTATTGTTTAAAGACTTCAAGGAGCAGAGAATCCTCCAGCACATGACCCGTGCCCCATGCTACAGAGGAAGGCGAAAAACCTCCAGGGCCTCTTCCAATCTGCCCTGGAAGAAAATTCCTTCCCGACCCCAAATATGGCGATCAGCTGAACCCTGAGCATTTGGGCAAGATTCATCAGCCAGATAGCCAGGAAAGAATTCTCTGTAGTAACTCAGATCCCACCCCATCGAACATCCCATCACAGGCCATTGGGCCTATTTACCATGAATATTTAAAGATCAATTAATTGCCAAAATCATATTATCCCATCATACCATCTCCTCCATAAACTTATCCAGTTTAATCTTAAAGCCAGATAGGTCTTTTCCCCCACTGCTTCCCTTGGAAGGCTATTCCAAAACTTCACTCCTCTGATGGTTAGAAACCTTCGCCTAATTTCAAGACTAAACTTCCCAATGACCAGTTTATATCCAATTGTTCTTGCGTCCACATTGGTACTGAGCTTAAATAATTCCTCTCCCTCTCCGGTATTTGACCTTCTCCAGGGGGTGCAGCAGTATGGGGGACTTGAACCTATGATCTCAGGCTGAATAATCACGCACATGGCAATGATTCCAGCTAAAACGCCCGCTTTAAGAACTGTAAAGGAGTACTTGTGGCACCTTAGAGACTAACCAATTTATTTGAGCATGAGCTTTCGTGAGCTACAGCTCACTTCATCGGATGCATACTGTGGAAACTGCAGAAGACATTATATACACAGACACCATGAAACAGTACCTCCTCCCACCCCACTCTCCTGCTGGTAATAGCTTATCTAAAATGATCATCAAGTTGGGCCATTTCCAGCACAAATCCAGGTTTTCTCACCCTCCGCCCCCCCCGCCACACAAACTCACTCTCCTGCTGGTAATAGCCCATCCAAAGTGACCACTCTCTTCACAATGTGTATGATAATCAAGGTGGGCCATTTCCAGCACAAATCCAAGTTCTCTCACCCCCTCACCCCTCTCCAAAAACCACACACACACACTCACTCTCCTGCTGGTAATAGCCTATCCAAAGTGACCACCCTCCTTACATCGTGCATGAAAATCAAGGTGGGCCATTTCCAGCCCAAATACAAGTTTTCTCACACCCCCCCTTTCCCCAAAAAACACACACACACAAACTCACTCTCCTGCTGGTAATAGCTTAACCAAAGTGACCACTCTCCCTACAATGTGCATGATAATCAAGGTGGGCGGGAGGGTAGTCACTTTGGATAAGCTATTACCAGCAGGAGAGTGAGTTTGTATGTGTGGTTTCAGAGTAACAGCCGTGTTAGTCTGTATTGGCAAAAAGAAAAGGAGTACTTGTGGCACCTTAGAGACTAACCAATTTATTTGAGCATGAGCTTTCGTGAGCTACAGCTCACTTCATCGGATGCAATGTGTGGATGTGTGTGTGGTTTTTAGAGGGGGGTGGGGGTGTGAGAAAACCTGGATTTGTGCTGGAAATGGCCCACCTTGATTATCATACACATTGTAAAGAGAGTGGTCACTTTGGATGGGCTATTACCAGCAGGAGAGTGAGTTTGTGGGGGGGGGGGCGGAGGGTGAGAAAACCTGGATTTGTGCTGGAAATGGCCCACCTTGATTATCATACACATTGTAAGGAGAGTGATCACTTTAGATAAGCTATTACCAACAGGAGAGTGGGGTGGGAGGAGGTGTTGTTTCATGGTCTCTGTGTGTATATAATGTCTTCTGCAGTTTCCACAGTATGCATCCGATGAAGTGAGCTGTAGCTCACGAAAGCTCATGCTCAAATAAACTGGTTAGTCTCTAAGGTGCCACAAGTACTCCTTTTCTTTTTGCGAATAGAGACTAACACGGCTGTTACTCTGAAACCTGTCTTTAAGAACTGTGCTTCCACACCTGTTATATGATAGAGCCACTAGAAGGCGCTAGAGATCACCACCGTGATCTATGTTGGTTAGGGAGGGTTTGATTTGTATCGGTAAATGTCGATTTCACGGCACACATGCATGCCCCTCCCCCAGTGGAAAAATATTTCCATTGATGATGACAGACATTTACAGCTCAGTAGAGTAAGAGACATGCTGCTTGAGAGAGTTGGATTGCGGGCTGTTTACTTCCTATGTTTTGACACGTGATGTCAACAATTAAAGGGCCTAATAAAGCTCTAACTTTCCAAATCCCAGGGTCTGCTGTCATTAAATATTCATTGTTGGACACCGCCCCTGGTTTTCTCGCAGCTGTGGAAATTTAAATGGATTAAAAATTGAAACCAAAAATGCTTAAAACACCCTATCATTTCCCACAAGCATGAACATGTACGTGGACAAAAATTTAAAAAGAAAATGCTTAAACCCCATAATTTTACACAGCTGTGGAGATTTTAATGGAATCAATGCCTAAAAATCCCATACGTTTGCACAACTGGGAATTTAAATGGATAAAAATTGAAAAAAGAATGCTTAAAACAATACTTTCGCACAACGGTGGAAATTCAAATGAAAAACTGCTCCACACCCGTAATTTTGCACAACTGCGGAAATTTCAGTTGCTAAAAATAGGGAAACATGCTGAAATATAAACATTGATATGATCCGTCGAAACAATCAAAATAATGAAAATCCAGATTGCCGGGCCCCTGTCTGTGTCCCAGCTCCCGCTGTGTGCCCCAGCTGTGGGCTCGAACCTGCTGCCAATGGACCGCTGCAGTCCTGCCTTGATTTCCCTGGGCGTCGGAGCCTACAGGTCTCCTCACAATCTCCTGGTGCAGAGCAGCCGCGAGACAGGGCGAGAGCCCCCGAAGGGTTAACATGGGTCCCGCTCCCCCAAGGGCTGTTTGCCCTGTGGGTCGGTGACCGAGGGCAGCTCTGGGAATGACTCCACCAGCGCCTGGTACTGACCCCTGTCCTGTCCAGAGACGGACAGAGCACGCCTAGGGCTGGTGCCAAAGGGGCAGGGCCCAGTGGTGGGGGGATAGCGGCCCCCTAAACCCCTCCGCAGGAACCAGCCCCTCGAGGGGCCAGCGCCCCCCTGTGGCCTGCACCCGGGAGCCTGCCTTAGCCCCACTGCGCTGCCAGACTGTTAGTGGCCAAAAATCTCCCGGATTGGTTGCCGGAGCCTCTGGGAGGTCGAGCCCTATTCCGGGAGACTCCCAGCCAAACCGGGAGGGTTGGCAACCCTGCCATCCCCCAGCCACCAACGTTTCAAGGACCCCCTGGCACCCCCCGAAGCCAGGGGTCTGTGTGCGGAGCTGATAACCAGCCCTACACACTGACCTTTGGGGCGAGCTGAACCGAGCGCGAGTTCGCGACTGTCCCGCCCCCCTACAACAGCAGACATGGAGGGACAAGGGCCGAACGGGGAGGGGGAGACGAACGAGCCCAAAGAAAATGGCCCCCTGATGCATCTCAAGGGCGGCGTGAAGATGGCGCCCGGGAACTGTGCCCAGCATCAGCCCGTGAGTCAACGCCCTGCGCCCGGCGTCTCGGACACGAGGGTTAATCGGCGGGCGAACCAGCCGGGGGGCCAGGCTGCTCCGCCCACCGCTCCCTCTCGGGGTCCCGAACCGAAGGGACCCTGGGGAGAGAGACCGGCCACCGGACTAAGCGTCACGGCCTGACCGTCTGCGGGGATCTCGTGTGCCAAACCCCCACCCTGCTTCACGCTGGTTAATGCTGGACAGTGGCAGGGTGAGGCCAACAGAGCAGGGCCCCCTTTCCTCCCATGCCGGGGGATCTGTCATGCCCCCAGCCCCCCTTCCCCCATGCCAGGGGCTCTGTGCCCCCCGCATCTCCCCTTCCCCCAATGCCAGGGGCTCTCTGCCCCCCCATTCCTCCTCTCCCAAATGCCAGGGGCTCTGTGCCCTCCCATTCCCCTCCCCCCAAAGCCAGGGGCTCTGTGCCCCCCATTTCCCCTCCCCCCCCCAAAGCCAAGGGCTCTGTGCTCCCCTGTTTCCCCTCCCCCCAATGCCAGGGGCTCTGTGCCCCCCATTTCCCCTCCCCCCCCCAAAGCCAAGGGCTCTGTGCTCCCCTGTTTCCCCTCCCCCCAATGCCAGGGGCTCTGTGCCCTCCCATCCGCCCTCCCCCCAGTGCCAGGGGTTCTAGGGTTCCCACCTCTAAGATACAAAAACCCAGGACACCCGGGATGATCCTCAGCCCGTGTCACCGACCGTCTGGGTGCTTGCACAGAGCATCCTGGCAGATTTCCCGGGGACAGCTACCCCAGAGAAGGGGCCAGCCGGGGCAAACCTGGCACCCCTAGGCTCTGCGTGCCCCCGCACTCTCCCCAGTGCCAGGGTCCCCCTCGTCCCACTCCACCGTCACCGCCTCCCAGGTGCCGGGCGCCACCCTGGCCCACGGCGCCAGTGCCCCAGGCCTGAGTCAAACCCAGGGCAGTGCCTGAGCAGCCCCCGGGCGTGTGACGAACACAGCATCCAGCCCTTACCTTCCTGGGGGCCTCCGTGTTGACAGTCCAAGGCCATCAGCCAAAATCCTCCCCGCTTCCCATTTTGGGCGGGGTGACACCAATTGCAACATCGCCCCCGCCTCTGCTGATAACTGCCAAGCTCCGGCCTTTGCTGCGTCAGAGACCCCCGGCTCTCACCACCGTCCGGCTGCGTCCCCGGCACCATGAAGACACCTCTCCTCTTCTGCCTCCTCTCGGCCCTGCTGGAGACAGGTGAGAACCGGCTCTCGGGGGTCTTGGAGCCCTGCCCGGTGCCGACAGAAAAAGACCCACCCTGGAATAGCTGCTCTGGAGGGGAGCAGCTCTCCTTCCCGGGGTGAAATATGCCCCAGCACTGAGATCTTGCCCCTGGGCTGGGGGGCTGCTCACCACCTGTCCCGTGTGGGGGAAATTCTCCCCACCCATCTTCTCTGGGGAGATGGGGACCTCCAGCTCCCACCGAGCTTTAGGAGAGGGAAAGATTTCTCCCCCGTTCTCAGCTACCTCACTCGGTTTTCAATGGAGGGAGGGACGACACTGGCACAAACCCAAGAAATTCAGGGCCAGATCCCGGCTGGGGCCAATGGCCCGTAGCTGCACCGGAGTCAATGGGGATGGAGAGAGTGGAGTGAGGGCTGTGCCCAGGTGCATCGTGTTGCCTTTCCTTCCACAGGGACCTGTGTTTCATGCGAGGTTTGCATCAGCGCATGTCACAGCTGTACGGGCAGAGTCGAAGTCTGCAGTGAAGATACGAATTCCTGTGGGATCATTAAAACAGAAACCGTGGTAGGTGGGTTTCAGAGGAGCAGCCGTGTTAGTCTGTATTCGCAAAAAGAAAAGGAGGACTTGGGGCACCTTAGAGACTGACAAATTTATTTGAGCGTAAGCTTTCGTCAGCTACAGCTCACTTCATCGGATGCATTCAGTGGAAAATACAGTGGGGAGATTTATATACATAGAGAACGTGAAACAATGGGTGTTACCCTACACACAGTAAGGAGAGTGATCAGGTAAGGTGAGCTATTACCAGCAGGAGAGTGGGGGGGAGGGGGGAACCTTTTGGAGTGATAATCAAGGTGGGCCATTTCTAGCAGTTGACAAGAACGTCTGAGGAAGAGTGTGTGTGTTCGGGGGGGGGGGGGGGGGGGGGGGGGAAGAGGTGGGTGCAGGAGACCTTGACCTAGCTCCGAACACAGTCTCATTCAGAGTCAGCACTCCTTCATTCTCTTCCCAGTACCAGGAAGTGGGCATGGTCAAGTGGGCTAGAGTAGGGGGCTGGGAGCCAGGACTCCTGGGTTCCATCCCTGGCTCTGGGAAGGGATTGGGGCCTGGTGAGTTAGAATAGCAGGGGCTGGGAGCCAGGACTCCTGGGTTCCATCCCTGGCTCTGGGAAGGGACTGGGGCCTGGTGAGTTAGAATAGCGGGGGCTTGGAGCCAGGACTCCTGGGTTCCATCCCTGGCTCTGGGAAGGGACTGGGGCCTGGTGAGTTAGAATAGCGGGGGCTGGGAGCCAGGACTCCTGGGTTCTATCTCCAAATCTGGAATGGGAGAGAGATCGAGAGGGTTAGGTTGAGGGGGTGGAAGGAGCAGTGGGTATCAGCACTCCTGGTTCTCTACTGACCTTGGCTGAGTCACTCCTCCTGTACTCCATGCCTCAGTTTCCCCATCTTTAGCTTGATCATGATCACACACGTGAAGAGTTGCGATGGGGAGGAGGAGACAGAGACACCAGCGAATGAAGCCTCATCTCCTCTTCCTCCCATGCAGGCGAGATGAAGACTCCGACCTTTATGAAGACCTGTGTGTCCTCCAGCCAGTGCGGCGTCGATCCTGTTTTAATGACTTTGGGGAACGGGATATCCACGAGCACGAGCACCGCCTGCTGTATGGGGCAGGCCTGTGATACAGCCTCCTTTCCCGGTACCCAGCTCCGTCTCCGTCTCCCTGCTCCTTCTCCCTCCAGCTCTTCCCCTTCCTCACGTCCCCTTCTCCTCCTCCTGACCCCTGCAGGGGTCTCTGTGGGAGGATGGAAAAAGGATTATGAAAGAATCCTTTGGGGCGCCCCATGGACTAACACTGAGCCCCTGGCTGGGTGGAGTTTAGTGGGCGGGGCTCTAGGCTCCCACCAGGTGTGAACCCAGCTGGCCCCACCCGGGGCAGGGTCCAGGGCTCCCTGCTGCAAACCCCTCCCCCGCCCCTGCTGCCCCCGGCATCCCCGGAGCTACAGCTCCCCCTGCAGGGGGCCCCCGGGGCTGAGCTGTGCAGCCCCCAGCTGCTCTCCCGGCCCCGACCCGTCCTGGGGCCCGTCCCCCGAGCTGACTGCGTTTGCTCCGCTTCTTCCCAGTGTCCCCGGCTAACACCACCCTGAACGGCCTCCGCTGCCCAGCCTGCTACTCTCTGTTTTCCCATCACTGCAGTGAAGAGATCATCGACTGCCCAGGAGCCCAGACCCACTGCATCCACGTCAGCGGCACCATGAAAAGCGGTAATTGCCAATCGACTGTTTCTCCGTTCAGATTTCCCCATCCAGGAGGGAGCCACACGCATGGGCAATCTCCTGCCGTGGGGAAGAATTGGGCAGAGTCCCAGCACACCTGGATACTGTCCCCATTTCTCCTCACTGTACCTCTGTTTCCCCTATGCACCCGTTGGGGTTTCATTTTAGAATTCATGAGGGTTTGGAGACAGCTGACAAGGAAGGTCTGGAAAAGCCTGCGGAGAGAAGGGTAACCAACTGGGGCTATTTTTCCTTGGGAATAAGAGAGGCGACGTGATAGAACATATGAAATTATGATTGTGATAAGGGAGATAGATAGATAATTTAGTTCTAGACCAACATCAAAAGATTGGGAGAAAATAGTTGTTTCGGGTCAAATCAAAATTAATTTTTGGGCGGCACTTTCAACAAACTGAAAAGTCAGAAAAAGTTTCATTTTGGGTCCAACGAAACATCTGGTTTTGATTTTGAGGGGTTGTTAATGTTGTTTAAAATTTTTAAAAAAATTAAATGTTGGAAGGAAAAGTTGTTTTGAACCAAAAGAGGGAAAAGTTTCTATTTTTTCCCCCAGAGTTTGTTTTTTTACGGGGGTTTCTTCCAACTGAAACAATTGGGCGACTTTGAATTTGCAAAATATTCCCAAGTGGTCACATTTGCATTTTTCACTGAAAAAAAGTTTCAGCTGAAAAATGTCACCGACCACGAGAGCGGGGAGATCGAGGATTCCTGCCCGCCCGCTGCCACAGGACAGGACGTAAGCGAATGTTCAATGAAATTGAAAAGGGACAAGTTCATTCTGATGAAAGGAAACACATTTTCCAGTCAATAAACCGTCAGTACATGGAACTCCCCACCCAAGAAATTGCTGTGGTCAAGAGTTGAGCAAGATTCGAAAAGAGATTGTGGGCTAATCAGAGAGATCAGAATAAAGGATCGTAAAAATGTTGGCAGGGATATTGAACCTCCTCTTTCAGGTCGTGAGGTGAGCTCTAGCTCTTAGCAATCGGGACGAGACCTAGAGGAGGGGGAGATAATCCCACATGTTGGGCGGTTTTGATCCTTTCTCGGCAGAATCTAGTGCTGGCCACCGATGGAGACGGCACCCTGCACAATGGGGCCCCAAACTCCGTGGTGTCTCCAGAGCCTGCTGTTCTACAAATCAAAATAATACAGGAAAAGTGATGGCACAAACACCCTGTCCCTGGGACTCCTGCAGAAATCCCCCAGCTGGTTTGACCTGGAGGTCCCAGAGAGATTTCTTTCTTACTGGTTGTGGAATGGTACAATAGATGCCCCATCTGAGATTGGGACCTTTTTGATCCGGATGTTGCACAGACCCCTTGGCTGAGATGGGGATCCCCGCTGTGCAAGGTGCTGCATGCCCCCCCACCCTCTGGCTGAAATTGGGAGTCCCGACATGCCAGGTTCTGTACAGACCCCTTGACTGAAAGCTTCTTAGGGATCCCAGCTCTGACACCATCAGTGAGCTACACCATTGCTTGGTGAATGGTGGGACTAACACAGGCCTGCTCCAAAGTTCATTAGGGATCAGGGCCCAACACAGAATCCTAGAATCTCAGGGTTGGAAGGGACCTCAGGAGGTATCTAGTCCAACCCCCTGCTCAAAGCATGACTTGCCCAGGTGTCCATAGAGTGAGACTATATCAGAGCAGAGGGGGGGGAGACTGTTGGGGGCAGGTCTAGATGGGCAGCAGGGAGTGGCGCAGAGGAGGACGGGGAGGGTGTTTGTATAGGGTCCGAGCCGTAAGAGTCCATAGGCCCCTAGGCACTGACCCCGCTGTTTGGTCCCCCACAGGTGGGACAACCATACACACCACCATGAAAGGCTGCGCCACCGAGTCTGCCTGCACCTATGGCCAACCGTACAAACCCTTCCGGGGGTTCAGTATGAATTTCACCACGGCCGAATGCAGACCAGCCTCCCGTGTGGCTCCGTAACCACCCGGACTCGTCTCTCCCAGCCCTCATTACCGTCCTGCTGGCGAAGGTCCTCTCCTGATCCACACACCGCAGGGGGTGGGCGGGTGCCCCCCTGCCAAGGGCTCTCACGCCCCGCTCGGATTCACTTCCCCTTTCGTGGGATTAACGGAATAAAACAGACAGGAGAAAATGGTCGTGTGTGGGTGTGTGTTTGTCTGTAATCATGTTGTTGGACTCTGTGTGTGTGCGTATAGTCCTAAATCCTGGATTGTGTGTGTAATCGGGAGTCTTGGATCATGTGTCTGTGTGTGAGATCGTGAGTCTGTGCGTGTGTGGGTGTGTGTCTGGGATTACATGTGTGTGTTTGTGATGATCGGGCTGATTTCCCCTGTGTTTAATTCTAGCAGGGGTTGTGGGGCTATCAGAAGCCGCACCCACCCTCCTACGGGCCCTAGAGTCGTTTGGAAAATGGGGTTTGTTTGTTTGGGGGGGGGTATTTCTTAGAATATTCCAGTTTTTTTGTCATAAAACTGAAAAATGTTCAGCTGAAAAACCCGGGTTTTTTTTAATCATAATTTTTTTTTTGTGGCAGGACCCACCAACCAGGGCTGGAGACCCTAAAGGGTTAAAGCAGCTTCCCCTCCCCCCTACGCCTGGGGATGCCAGGGCAGCTCTGCTTCCTGAACAGAGCAGTTGTTGGAAAGATACCGGGCACCAGGACTGAACCTTGGACTTGGGGGGAGGAGGAGCGGGGAATAAACGCAGGAGTATTTAACCCCGGAATTAAAGGAGGCACATCTTTCGCTGTGCGGCATAGCAGCTGCCTAAACCACTTCCCAGGATCCAGCCACTAGAGGGGGGAAAGACACACACTGGTATGGATCCGGGTTACATTGGTGCTACAGTAAACCACCCCACCGAGAGGGTGGGGGGAAAGCAAGTGAGCCCTCCCGTATCAACAGAGACCCACCCACCTAGGATCATGTGGACGACCCCCATCCCTGCGGTGCTGCCCTTTAAAACCTTAGATTTAAAGGGGAGAAATGATAACTTTTTTCTGTTGAGATGGCGTTAACCTGCGGAACTCCCTGCCATTGGAAACCACCAGTGCCAGGATTCAGACATGATTGGCCATTTGGACAGAAAATGAGAGGATCTACAGCCTCATTAGAGAGATGGGTGTAAAAGGGTCACACGCCTGTCTTTTTCTGAGCCCACTGATTGCTGACTGAGGAGGTAGGAAGGAGCCCACCTGCATGGCCCAGATTATTCCATCAGTGACCAGTAGGAGGAGTCATTCACCATCCCATGGAGGAACTGGACCTGGCTTCCCGTCAGAGCTGGGGCCGGACTAGTGTCTTCCACTCACTTGCTCTGCTCTGGGATGACCCAGAAGGGGGCAGGTATGTAAAATATAGCCAGATCCCAGCTGGGGTCGATGGGCCATAGCTCCATTTCAGTCAATGAATCAGATGGGTGTGTCTGGGATGAGAGAGAGAGAGAACAATAGATGGTTGGGTGTATGTGTAATGGAGAGATAGAGGGGTCTGTTTGGGGATAGATAGATAGATAGATAGTGTGACAAAGTTCCTTCTCTACCTTGGTGGGTCTGGCGCTCATTGGCGGATTTGCTCGCCTTGGAGCTTCACGGTAGCCCTCAGCTTGGCCGTTTTTCTGAACCCACAGTCCAGGTCAACTCCGGGCCAGAAGAATCGTCGCAGGACCCGTGCCAGGGTCTTCTCTACCCCCAAATGCCCCCCAAAAAGATGACTATGGGCCAGACTTAATACGGCATTCTGGTGTTTTTGAGGTACTAGGATCTGCTGTACCTTCTGCCCCTGTACTGGTGCAACTTGGCATAAGAGATTCTTCTTCATTATGAAGTAGGGTCCTGGTCCCTGGGTTTTCCCTTCCATGGGGACCCCATCTATTTCGGTCACCTCCTTCCTAATGTTGTCGTATCTTGGGTCTTCAGCCTGGTCCCGTCCAAAATTTCCTCTCCCAGGGCTAATCTGCCCGAGATCTAGGGGGCCAGTCTCTGTTGCCTCTACTGGTTCAGAGGCGTTAGGGTGTGGGTCAGACTCGGGTGCTTCTCCTTCCTGGGTGGCCTCCTTTTCAGCTGCTCGGGTCCGCCTACCTACGAGAGAGACCCTCTGGCTTTGGGCCAGTATTCGGGTTCCCAAGGCCTTAGCTGCCCTTCTTTCCCTTTTCCTCTTTCTACGCTGTCTGGGAGTGGAGAACAAATCTGGGGATATTTCAGAGAAGGTTGGGCGTTGACAGTCTACTGTGGATGCCTCACTACTTTCAGGGCTTCCCCCTTTCTCCAATTCCCCTACTGGGAGTAAGTCTCCAAACCCTGGGAAGTCCCTCCCTATGAGCACCGGGTATGGGAGTTTAGGGACTACCCCTGCTGCTACCTCAGTGGTGTTCCCCTAAATTTCAATTTTTACTGGGATGGTGGGGTAATAACCAACTGTCCCATGGACACATGTGTTCCCGTACGCTTAGCCCACAGCAGCTGACTACACTTCACGAGCTTCCCCGAGACAAGCGTGATGGCGCTCCCCAAATCAACCAGTGCCGTGGTCTCTACCCCATTTAGCTTCACTGGTCTGGTGTATACCTGTGGGGTTAGTGAGACCCCCACAAGGTGGATTAGGAAGCATGGGTCTGCCCAGTTCCCCAGGTTACACTGCATCGGCTCCTCGGCATTGGGACACTGTGCAGCTATGTGTCCCCACTCCTCGCAGGCGTAACATCTGTATGGAGCCCTAGGCCTTCCCCGGTCTCTTGGTCTGTGCAGTCTAACATCACGATCCTCTTCCCCCTCAGTGCTCCGACTCTTTGTGGCTTCTGGTGGCCTTCAGCCCCTCTCTTTTTCCACCTGGGCTCTCCTGGTGGCCCAGTCACCCGAGCTCGAGGGCTTGGTGCTGCTAGTTTAACCCGGGGTGCTTCTTCCTTAACCGGTCGGGTCAGCTCCCTCGCCGTCCTTCGCCTTTCTACCAGAGCGACAACCTCGTCGTAGGGGGAGGGTTCGTTCTGGCTTACCCAGGCACGAAGGTCTGGCTGTTGTCCTCTCATGTACCGGTCGATGACCAGAACCTCGAGTATCTCCTCCGGACTCCGGGACTCAGTTCATAACCACTTTCGTGCAAGATGGATGAAGTCATATAATTGGGACCATGGGGTTTTGTTTTCCTGGTACCTCCATTCATGATATCGCTGGGCCCGCACTGCGGTCATTACCCCAGATCTCTGCTTTCAGCTGGGGGTAGTCTGCCGCAGCCTCTTCAGGCAAATCATAGTAGGCCTTCTGGGCCTCCCCACACAGGAATGGAGCGAGGAGGCCAGACCACTGTTCTCGGGGCCAAGCCTCCCGCAGGGCTGTCCTCTCAAAGGCCAGGAGGTATGCCTCTACATCATCCTCCCGCGTCATTTTCTGCAGCCAATTGCTGGCCCGCATGATCTGCGTCCCATCATGGCCGCGGTTCAGCTCTGTAAGGGCCTTTACCTGGTTTACCAGTTCCCGCAACATAGCCCGGTCTTGAGCAGCCTGGTCCATCAGCAGGCGATTAGTCGCTTGCTGCAGCCGCACGGCCTCCTGTTGGGCGGGTGCCTGGACCCGGGGAGCCTCCTGCTGGGCAGCCGTGGCTTGTACCAGTGCCCGCACTCCCTCCTCCATTGTGGTGGAAAAAAATAAAAATAGACCCTCTCCCCCTCTTTTTTTTTTTTTTTTCAAACACCCTCCTTCTTCCGCCGCGCTGTGTGCACCAAATCCCACTCCTGACACCAGTTGTGACAAAGCTGTGGGTATAGAGGCAATATGATATTTTCTGTGTTATTATCTATCCCTGTCCTAATGGTTCCCAACATTCTGTTCATTTTTTTCACGGCTGCTGCACATTGAGTGGGTGTTTTCAGAGAACTCTCCACACTGACTCCCAGACCTTTCTTGAGTGGTAACAGCTACTTTAGACCCCATTATTATAGATGTGTAATTGCGATGATGTTTTCCAATGTGCATTACTTTCCATTTATCAACATTGAATTTCATCTGCCATTTTCTCGGCCAGTCACCTAGTTTTGTGAGATCCCTTTGTAACTCTTCACAGTTGGCTTTTGCCTTAACTATCTTGAGTAATTTTGTATCATCTGCAAACTTTGCCACTTCCCTGTTCACTCCCTTTTCCAGATCTTTTATAACTAAGATGAACAGCACTGGTCCCAGGACAGGACAAATCCCTGCGGGACCCGGCTATTGACCTTTGTCCACTGTTAAAACTGACCATTTCCTCCTACCCTTTGGGCTTGTCTCCTTTTGAAATACTACCGCAGCGCATACTGAAAGCGTACCAACTGAAATAGTTAGTCGCACTCGTGTCGCGCTTACGTGGAAGGCGGGGTTCTCCTGTGGGTGTATCTTAAGCTACAGACTGCTTCAAAATTTTAGTACATTGCAAGTCCACTTGTCTTTTATTTCAAGAAAAAGTAATCACAGCAATAAACCAGGATGGCCTCTTTACGCCTTTTGGATTGCGTACAATTTCTCTCAGTAAAGACAGTCCTTTCCCCTCCCCCCACAAATAATCCATCACCATTTGTTACTGAGCATTGCGGAAGTTGGTTGATGACACTGGGAGTAATTGGGACAAATTTCTTGGTGACCTTTTATTTTCTTTGCGATCAAAACCAAACACGACAACCAAAATGTCACCCTTTCGACTCCTGTATGGCTTTGAAGCAACATTCCCAGACCAAGTCTCAGAAAATTACACGGCAGGGGTCTTTAAGAACCATCAGCTTTCAGGTGCATATGTTACTCTGTGATTGTCCATTTTACACACACAACTCCTTCTCCGTTTGTTTCCCAAGCCAACAGATTTTGAGGAACTCGATGAACAATCCTACAAAGAGTGCATCATAAATATGAAATCTAGACGGCCTGCTAACATTGAATCAGCTCTTACTCATATTCCTAAAGCCCAAGAAAAGCAACAGATACAGTAGGCCAAAACTAAGACTCGTAAACATGGGAAAATAACATTGGAGGTTGGGGACAGTGGCATGTTACTGAATGCGAGAAGGAAAACAAGAAAGGGAGGGCCGCTGCCACCTACCTACCGTGGACCATACAAAGTCACCACCGCAGAGGGTAAAAAGAGTTAAATTAGAAACTATCTCAGGGAAACTTTTAGGATCTATGTACAGAATCTCCCACTGAAAACTATTTAAAGAACCTCCAACAGTAGCTGCTGAAACAGATTACAGGAAA
The DNA here is from genome assembly GCF_015237465.2 of Chelonia mydas. Classification (NCBI taxonomy): domain Eukaryota; kingdom Metazoa; phylum Chordata; order Testudines; family Cheloniidae; genus Chelonia; species Chelonia mydas. The sequence continues at coordinate 17,381,509 of NC_051264.2, read as the reverse complement.
ACATGGAAATGGAAACGGCTGTGGATGACACTATGAAAAAAAAGTCACCCCAGAAGAGGTAGGAGAAGTGGGAGGCGATGTGTCTCACAAGTAATAAAGGTGGAGCCACACACACGGACGAAGAGGAGTGATTTTTGGCAGAAGTTGCAAGCAGTGATCCAATCCAAACTATGACCCCCGCCTCCCTGCCTGAAAGGAAAAGTATTTGCAAACAACTTAATTTTTTTTTTTTGAGCAATTAACGGTAATGAATAAAACAAGATTTCTGTTTAGTTTTGGTCACAATGCAACCATCATTTGACAACATTGTACTGATTTTTTCAGAGAGCATGGAGGACTACTGCTTATACTTGAATTATGTGACATGCAAAAAAATAAATAAATAAAGATGATATGATGGTAAGAAACACAAAATGGGGTATGAGAAACACACACCATCTCTCCAATGAGGTATTACCCCAGGAGCTTGCTGGAATCTACCCTCCCTTTGATCAGAAACCTTTCTCAGTCAAGGCAACAGGACAAGTGCATTGGTCCCTGTGCCTGCCGAGTTGATGAACTCTAATGGTCAGAGATAGCACCAGCATTGAAGGATCTTGAAGGTGAACCCTAAGGAAATTAAGATTTTAAATTCTCCTCCACAGGTCCTGTGTCCCATGACAATGAATCCAGGCAGGGTCATTTGGAAGCTGAACACCTGATGCTTCCATCCCACAACACTGTCAAGTTTTAGCAAATTAGGACAGGTCAGCACATCAGAACAAGCATATGTATCCGTAAGTGCTAATGGTAACACTTCACTACCTCTTCCTACTCCAGGTAACAAATTCCTACAGAGAGCAGTTTCACACACCCTCGAGGGGATTAGATACATCCGATAGTTTCTTGCAAAGTAAGACCTGTCGCTGCTCCTGGTAGCACATTCCTACAGTTAGAAGTTTCACACACCCCGTGGTGCAAGAAACTGCTCTCTGTAGGAATAAGCTACATCAGAGAGCAGTTTTTAAGCAAATTAGGACCCGTCCCTGCTATAGGTAGCAAATTCTTCTACGTAGCAGTTTCTTACACCAAAGGGTGTGTGAAACCTCTCTGTAGGGATTAGCTACATCAGAGAGCAGTTTTTACCAAATTAGGAGAAGTCAGCAAATAAGAACAACCTTATGTTCTTGGTGGTGATGAGGGACTTCAGCTACCCAGACATCTGTTGGGAAAACAACACAGCCGGGCACGGATTTTCCAACAAGTTTTTTGAATGTATTGGAGACCATTTTTTATTTCAGAAGGCTGAGAAAGCTATTAGAGGAGAGGCTGTTCTAGATTGGATTTTGACAACGAGGGAGGAACTGGTTGAGAATTTGAAAGTGGAAGGCAGCTTGGGTGAAAGTGATCATGAAATGGGAGAGTTCACGAGTCTAGGGAATGGTAGGAGGCAGAACAGCACCATAAAGACAATGGATTTCAAGAAGGCGACTTTAGCCATCTCTGGGAGTCGGAAGGTAAGATCCCCGGGGAAGCAAGTTTAAGGGGAAAAGCAATTGAAGACCATTGGCAGTTTTTCAAAGAGACATTATTAAGGGCGCAAGAGCAAAGTATACCACTGCGTAGCAAAGACGAAGTCTGGCCAGAGACCACCCTGGCTTAACCAGGAGATCTAAAAATCAAAAGAGTCCTACAAAAAGCAAAATTAGGTCAAATTACAAAGGATGAATTTGAACAAATAACACAAGTATGTAGGGACAAAATTAAAAACGCCAAGGCACAAAATGAGATCAAACTAGCTAGAGACATAAAGGGTAAGAAGAAAACATTCTGCAAATACATTCGAAGCAAGAGGAAGACCAAGGAGAGGGTAGGCCCATTACTCTACGAGGGGGGGGAACAATAGCAGAAAATGTAGAAATGGCAAGAGGTGCTTAATGACATCTTTCTTTCTGTTTTCGCCAAGAAGGTTGGTGGCGAGTGGACGCCTAACATAGTGAATGCCAGTGAAAATGAGGTAGGACTAGAGGCAAAAATAGGAAAAGAACAAGTTAAAAATTACTTAGACAAATTAGTTGTGTTCAAGTCACCAAGTCCTATTGAAATGTGTCCTAGAATACTCAGGGAGCTGACTGAGGAGATATCTGAGCCCTTAGCAATTATCTTTGAAAAGTCATGGAAGAGATTCCAGAAGACTGGAAAAGGGCAAATATAGTGCCCATCTATAAAAAGGGAAATTAGGACAACCTGGGGGAATTATAGACCAGTCAGCTTAACGTGTGCACCTGGAAAGATAATGGAGCAAATAATTAAGCAATTAGTTTGCAAACATCTAGAAAAAAATAAGGTGATAAGTAACAGCCAGCATGGATTTGTCAAGAACATATCGTATCAAACCAACCTGATAGCTTTCTTTGACAGGGTAACAAGCCTTGTGGATGGGAGGAAGTGGTAGATGTGGTCTATCTTGACTTTAGTAAGGCTTTTCATACAGTCTCACATGACCTTCTCATAAACAAACTAGGGAAATACAACCTAGATGGAGCTATTATAAGATGGGTGCATAACTGGATGGAAAACCATTCCCAGAGAGTAGTTATCAGTGGTTCACAGTCAGGCTGGAAGGGCATAACGAGCGGGGTTCCTCAGGGATCAGTTCTGGGTCCAGTTCTTTTAAATGTCTTCATCAATGATGTCGATCATGGCACAGAGAGTACACTGATAAAGTTTGTGAATGATACCAAGCTGGGAGGGGTTGCAAGTGCTTTGGAGGATAGGATTAAAATTCAAAATGATCTGGACAAACTGGAGAAATGGTCTGAAGTAAATAGGATGAAATTCAAGAAGGACAAATGCAAAGTCCTCCACTTATGAGGGAACAATCAGCTGCACACATGTAACTTGGGAAATGACGGCCTAGGAAGGAGTACTGCGGAAAGGGATCTCGGGGTCACAGTGGACCACAAGCTGAATATGAGTCAAGAGTAACGCTGCTGCAAAAAAACAGAACGTCATTCTGGGATGTATTAGCAGGAGTGTTGGGAGTCAACGCCCTGTGCCCGGCGTCTCGGACACGTGGGTTAATCGGCGGGCAAACCATCGGGGGGGCCAGGCTGTTAGCCCCACCGCTCCCTCTCGGGTTCCCAAACCGAAGGGACCCTGGGGAGAGAGACTGGCCACCGGACTAAGCAACACGCACTCACCGTCTGTGGGGATCTCGTGTGCCAAACCCCCACCCTGCTTCACACTGGTTAATGTTGGACAGTGACAGGGTTTGGCCAACCCCTCCACCCTGCTTAGTCTGTCTAAATTAATAGAGCAGGGCCCCCTTTCCTCCCATGCCGGGGGATCTGTCATGTCCCCAGTCCCCCTTCCCCCATGCAAGGGGCTGTGTGCCCTCCCACTCCCCCTCCCCCCAATGCCAGGGGCTCTGTGCCCCCCATTTCCCCTCCCCCCCGCCAAAGCCAAGGGCTCTGTGCTCCCCTGTTTCCCCTCCCCCCAATGCCAGGGGCTCTGTGCCCTCCCATCCCCCCTCCCCCCAGTGCCAGGGGTTCTAGGGTTCCCACCTCTGAGATACAAAAACCCAGGACACCCGGGATGATCCTCAGTCCGTGTCACCAGCCGCCTGGGCACGTGCACAGAGCGTCCTGGCAGATTTCCCGGGGACAGCTACCCCAGAGAAGGGGCCAGCCGGGGCAAACCTGGCACCCCTAGGCTCTGCGTGCCCCCGCACTCTCCCCACTGCCAGGGTCCCCCTCGTCCCACTCCACCGTCACCGCCTCCCAGGTGCCGGGCGCCACCCTGGCCCACGGCGCCAGTGCCCCAGGCCTGAGTCAAACCCAGGGCAGTGCCTGAGCAGCCCCCGGGCGTGTGACGAACACAGCATCCAGCCCTTACCTTCCTGGGGGCCTCCGTGTTGACAGTCCAAGGCCATCAGCCAAAATCCTCCCCGCTTCCCATTTTGGGTGGGGTGACACCAATTGCAACATCGCCCCCGCCTCTGCTGATAACTGCCAAGCTCCGGCCTTTGCTGCGTCAGAGACCCCCGGCTCTCACCACCGTCCGGCTGCATCCCCGGCACCATGAAGACACCTCTCCTCTTCTGCCTCCTCTCGGCCCTGCTGGAGACAGGTGAGAACGGGCTCTCGGGGGTCTTGGAGCCCTGCCCGGTGCCGACAGAAAAAGACCCACCCTGGAATAGCTGCTCTGGAGGGGAGCAGCTCTCCTTCCCGGGGTGAAATATGCCCCAGCACTGAGATCTTGCCCCTGGGCTGGGGGGCTGCTCACCACCTGTCCCGCGTGGGGGAAATTCTCCCCACCCATCTTCTCTGGGGAGATGGGGACCTCCAGCTCCCACCGAGCTCGAGGAGAGGGAAAGATTTCTCCTCCTTTCTCAGCTACCTCACTCGGTTTTGCAATGGAGGGAGGGACGACACTGGCACAAACCCAAGAAATTCAGGGCCAGATCCCGGCTGGGGTCAATGGCCCGTAGCTGCACTGGAGTCAATGGGGATGGAGAGAGTGGAGTGAGGGCTGTGCCCAGGTGCATCGTGTTGCCTTTCCTTCCACAGGGACCTGTGTTTCGTGCGAGGTTTGCTTCAGCACACGTGGCAGCTGTACGGGCAGAGTCCAAGTCTGCAGTGAAGATACGAATTCCTGTGGGATCATTAAAACAGAAACTGTAGTAGGTGCGTGCAGGAGACCTTGACCCAGCTCCGAACACAGTCTCATTCGGAGTCAGCACTCCTTCATTCTCTTCCCAGTACCAGGAGATGGGCATGGTCTAGTGGGCTAGAGTAGGGGGCTGGGAGCCAGGACTCCTGGGTTCCATCCCTGGCTCTGGGAAGGGACTGGGGTCTGGTGAGTTAGAATAGCGGGGGCTGGGAGCCAGGAATCCTGGGTTCTATTTCCAAATCTGGAAGGGGAGAGAGATGGAGAGGGTTAGGTTGAGGGGGTGGAAGGAGCAGTGGGTATCAACACTCCTGGTTCTATACTGACCTTGGCTGAGTCACTCCTCCTGTACTCCATGCCTCAGTTTCCCAAAATTTAGCTTGATCATGATCACAGATGTGAAGAGTTGCGATGGCGAGGCGGAGACAGCGACACCAGCGAATGAAGCCTCATCTCCTCTTCCTCCCATGCAGGCAAGATGAAGAGTCCGACCTTTATCAAGACCTGTGTGTCCTCCAGCCAGTGCGGCGTCGATCCTGTTTTAATGACTTTGGGGAACGGGATATCCACGAGCACGAGCACCGCCTGCTGTACGGGGCAGGCCTGTGATACAGCCTCCTTTCCCGGTACCCAGCTCCGTCTCCGTCTCCCTGCTCCTTCTCCCTCCAGCTCTTCCCCTTCCTCACGTCCCCTTCTCCTCCTCCTGACCCCTGCAGGGGTCTCTGTGGGAGGATGGAAAAAGATTATGAAAGAATCCTTTGGGGCGCCCCATGGACTAACACTGAGCCCCTGGCTGGGTGGAGTTTAGTGGGTGGGGCTCTAGGCTCCCACCAGGTGTGAACCCAGCTGGCCCCACCCGGGGCAGGGTCCAGGGCTCCCTGCTGCAAACCCCTCCCCCGCCCCTGCTGCCCCCGGCATCCCCGGAGCTACAGCTCCCCCTGCAGGGGCCCCCGGGGCTGAGCTGTGAAGCCCCCAGCTGCTCTCCCGGCCCCGACCCGTCCTGGGGCCCGTCCCCCGAGCTGACTGCGTTTGCTCCGCTTCTTCCCAGCGTCCCCGGCTAACACCACCCTGAACGGCCACCACTGCCCAGCCTGCTACTCTGTGTTTTCCCATCACTGCAGTGAAGAGATCATCGACTGCCCAGGAGCCCAGACCCACTGCATCCACGTCAGCGGCACCATGAAAAGCGGTAATTGCCAATCGACTGTTTCTCCGCTCAGATTTCCCCATCCAGGAGGGAGCCACACACATGGGCAATCTCCTGCCATGGGAAGTATTCGGCAGAGTCTCAGCACACCTGGATACTGTCCCCATGATTTCTCCTCACTGTACCTCTGTTTCCCCTACGCACCTGTTGGGGTTTCATTTTAGAATTCATGAGGGTTTGGAGACAGCTGACAAGGAAGGTCTGGAAAAGCCTGCGGAGAGAAGGGGAACCAACTGGGGCTATTTTTCCTTGGGAATAAGAGAGGTGACATGATAGAACATATGAAATTATGATTGTGATAGAGAAGCAGAGATCTGAACAAATAAAGGAGAGAGATAGATAGATAGATAGGTCTTTAGTTCTATGCCAACACCAAAAAATTGGAAGAAAATAGTTGTTTCGGGTCGAATAGAAAATTCATTTTTTTTGGCACTTTCAACAAACTGAAAAGTCAGAGAAAGTCAAACGAAACATCTGGTTATGATTTTGAGGGGTTGTTAATGTTGTTTCATTTAAAAAAAATGTCAGAAGGAAAAGTTGTTTTGAACCAAAAGAGGGAAAAGTTTCTATTTTTTTCCCCCAGAGTTTGTTTTTTAACAGGGGTTTTTTCCAGCTGAAACAATTTGGCAACTTTGAATTTGCAAAATGTTCCCAAGTGGTCACATTTGCATTTTTCACGGAAAAAAAGTTTCAGCTGAAAAATGTCACTGACCACTAGAGCGGGGAGATCGAGAACTCCTGCCTGCCCGCTGTCACAGGACAGGACGTAAGCGAATGTTCAATGAAATTGAAAAGGGACAAGTTCATTCTGATGAAAGGAAACACATTTTCCAGTCAATAAACCGTCAGTACATGGAACTCCCCACCCAAGAAATTGTTGTGGTCAAGAGTTGAGCAAGATTCGAAAAGAGATTGTGGGCTAATCAGAGAGATCAGAATAAAGGATCGTAAAAATGTTGGCGGAGATAGTGACCCTCCTCTTTCAGGTCGTGAGATGAGCTCTAGCTCTTAGCAATCGGGATGAGACCTAGAGGATCGGGAGATAATCCCACACGTTGGGCGGTTTTGATCCTTTCTCGGCAGAATCTAGTGCTGGCCACTGACGGAGACGGGATACTGTCCTATGCACAGCACCCTGCACAATGGGGCCCCAAACTCCGTGGTGTCTCCAGAGCCTGCTGTTCTACAAATCAAAATAATACAGGAAAAGTGATGGCACAAACACCCTGTCCCTGGGACTCCTGCAGAAATCCCCCAGCTGGTTTGACCTGGAGGTCCCAGAGAGATTTCTTTCTTACTGGTTGTGGAAAGGTACAATAGATGCCCCATCTGAGATCGGGACCTTTTTGATCCAGATGTTGCACAGACCCCTTGGCTGAGATAGGGATCCCCGCTGTGCAAGGTGCTGCATGCCCCTCCCCCCACCCTCCGGCTGAAATTGGGAATCCCGACATGCCAGGTTCTGTACAGACCTCTTGACTGAGAGCTTCTTAGAGATCCCAGCTCTGACACCACCAGTGAGCTACACCATTGCCTGGTGAATGGTGGGACTAACACAGGCCTGCTCCAAAGTTCATTAGGGATCAGTGCCCTACATGACTTGCCCAGGTGTCCACAGAGTGAGACTATATCAAAGCAGAGGGGGAGACTGTTGGGGGCAGGTCTAGATGGGCAGCAGGGAGTGGCGCGGAGGAGGAGGGGGAGGGTGTTTGTATAGGGTCCGAGCCGTAAGAGGCCATAGGTCGCTAGACACTGACCCCGCTGTTTGGTCCCCCACAGGTGGGACAACCATACACACCACCATGAAAGGCTGCGCCACCGAGTCCGCCTGTACCAATATACAACGGTTCAAAGGGGCCTTCGGGGGGTTCAGTATGGATCTCACCAGGGCCGAATGCAGACCAGCCTCCCATGTGGCCAGCATGGCTCCAGAACCAGCCAGACTCGTCCTCCCAGCCCTTGTTACCGTCCTGCTGGTGAAGGTCCTCTCCTGATCCCCACGCCCGTGTCACAGCCACGCGGCCCTGCATAACCACACGGCAGGGGGTGGGCGGGTGCCCCCCTGCCAAAGGCTCCCACGCCCCGCTCGGATTCACTTCCCCTTTCGTGGGATTAACGGAATAAAACAGACAGGAGAAAATGGTCGTGTGTGTGTGTGTGTTTGTCTGTAATCACGAATCTCAGATACTGTGTGTCTTTCTGTGTGTAACTGTGAGTGTTGGACTCCGGGAGTATGCAAGCATGAGTCTCATATTGTGTGTGTCTGTGTGTGACCATGAGTCTTGGACTGTGCGTGTGTAAGTTTTGGACTCTGTTTGTGTGTGCGTGGTGTTGTTGGATCATATTAAAGAAGTTCTGTATTAAAATCACAAATGAGTTTGATTCCCCATAGTTTAAATTCCAGGGTATTACTAATTAAGAGGTCTCTTGGTTTTTGGTATTGTTTCTCTCCCTCTCTGTGTGAAACTTGCAAGCTGCTAATTGTGTTAGTACATTCTAAGACAGAGTCTGTTCTCAAAGGTTTCAGAGTAGCAGCCGTGTTAGTGGGTATTCGCAAAAAGAAAAGGAGGACTTGTGGCACCTTAGAGACTAACCAATTTATTTGAGCATGAGCTTTCGTGAAGCTACAGCTCACTTCATCGGATGCATGAAAGTTCACGAAAGCTTATGTTCAAATAGATTTGTTAGTCTCTAAGGTGCCACAAGTCCTCCTTTTCTTTCTGTTCTCAAAGCAATTCTTTGTAACAACAACTTCTCACACAGAGAGAGACTCAAAGCCACGCTCTGTAACAACAGAAGCAGCACCCAGAGACTCCCCACTCTTTTGTTGTATTCATCTCGCTTTGTTAACAATTGTGTTTAAAATAGAGATAGAGGATGTATGTGGATGGATGCTTGGTGTGGATAATAACTGAGTGATCAGGGAGGTGCCAGCCTAAGAATCCAGTGTCCGTCGGCTGAAGAAGGCGTCAAGTGGAAATAACCAGAGGACCCCCGGAGGGCAGACTGGAATCCACCCAACAGCCTCAAAGATGGGAGACCCAAAGAACAAGATAACACCTGGCAACGGAGCCGTCAGGAATGTGCCATCTGCTAACTGATTCAGCAATAGCATGATGAAGCCATTCCCATAGACTGACGTAGGAAGAAATTCCTATAAAAATGGACTCTGGAAAGTGAGAACTTTGGGGTCTGATTCTGGAAACCAACTTTCAGGAGCATCAGATGTGCATCTGACAAGGCCCTGCTCCCTCCTCATGTGCAGGCCACCTGGCCAGTGGCTTGGCATGAGCAACTCTAAGGCTGGGAACTATGAGAACAACCTTGCAGAACCTGTGTGTGTGTGTGTGTGTGTGTGTGTGAATGTGTGAATAAATATGAGATTGAATGGAATGTTAGAGCTGTAACTAACTGCTTACTAGGATTCTTTCTGTATTCACAATAAATGTGGCATTTTGCCTTTTCCCCTTTAATAAAATCCTGCTGGTTTTTTATTTTATTGGTATAACAGTATGTGTGCGTATAATCCTGAGTCCTGGATTGTGTGTGTAACCGGGAGTCTTGGATCATGTGTCTGTGTGTGAGATCGTGAGTCTGTGCGTGTGTGGGTGTGTGTCTGGGATTACATGTGTGTGTTTGTGATGATCGGGCTGATTTCCCCTGTGTTTAATTCTAGCAGGGGTCATGGGGCTATCAGAAGCCACACCCACCCTCCTACGGGCCCTAGAGTCGTTTGGAAAATGGGGTTTGTTTGTTTGGCGGGTGGGGGGGTATTTCTTAGAATACTCCAATTTTTTTGTCATCAAACTGAAAAATGTTCAGCTGAAAAACCCGTTTTTTTTTAATCATAAATATATTTTTTGTGGCAGGACCCACCAACCAGGGCTGGAGACCCTAAAGGATTAAAGCAGCTTCCCCTCCCCCCTACGCCTGGGGATGCCAGGGCAGCTCTGTTTCCTGAACAGAGCAGTTGTTGGAAAGATACCGGGCACCAGGACTGAACCTTGGACTTGGGAGGAGGAGGAGGGGGGAATAAACGCAGGAGTGTTTAACCCTGGAATTAAAGGAGACACATCTTTCGCTGTGCGGCATAGCAGCTCCCTAAACCACTTCCCAGGATCCAGCCACTAGAGGGGGGAAAGACACACACTGGTATGGATCCGGGTTACATTGGTGCTACAGTAAACCACCCCACCGAGAGGGTGGGGGGAAAGCGAGTGAGCCCTCCCGTATCAACAGAGACCCACCCACCTAGGATCATGTGGACGACCCCCATCCCTGTGGTGCTGCCCCTTTAAAACCTTAGATTTAAAGGGGAGAAATGATAACTTTTTTCTGTTGAGATGGCGTTAACCTGCAGAACTCCCTGCCACTGGAAACCGCCAGTGCCAGGATTCAGACATGATTGGCCATTTGGACAGAAAATGAGAGGATCTACAGCCTCATTAGAGAGATGGGTGTAAAAGGGTCACACGCCTGCCTTTTTCTGAGCCCACTGATTGCTGACTGAGGAGGTAGGAAGGAGCCCACCTGCATGGCCCAGATTATTCCATCAGTGACCAGTAGGAGGAGTCATTCACCATCCCATGGAGGAACTGGACCTGGCTTCCCGTCAGAGCTGGGGCCGGACTAGTGTCCTCCACTCACTTGCTCTGCTCTGGGATGACCCAGAATGGGCAGGTATGTAAAATATAGCCAGATCCCAGCTAGGGTGAATCGGCCATAGCTCCATTGGAGTCAGTGAATCAGATGGGTGTGTCTGGGATGAGAGAGAGAGAGCGTTGGAGGGGTTTTAGTTGGGGGCTGAAGGTGACGGCTAGTGGCGTTCTGTTATTTTCTTTGTTAGGCCTGTCCTGTAGTAGGTGACTTCTGGGAACTCTTCTGGCTCTGTCAATCTGTTTCTTATTAAGGATCTACAACCTATCCTGAAGGATGACCCAACACTCTCACAAATCTTGGGAGACAGGCTAGTCCTTGCCTACAGACAGCCCCCCACCTGAAGCAAATACTCACCAGCAACCACATACCACACAACAGAACCACTAACCCAGGAACCTATCCTTGCAACAAAGCCCGTTGCCAACTGTGTCCACATTCAGGGGACACCATCACAGGGCCTAATCACATCAGCCACACGATCAGAGGCTCGTTCACCTGCACATCCACCAATGTGATCTATGCCATCATGTGTCAGCAATGCCCCTCCGCCATGTACATTGGCCAAACTGGACAGTCTCTACGTAAAAGAATAAATGGACACTAATCAGATGTCAAGAATTATAACATTCATAAACCAGTCGGAGAACACTTCAATCTCTCTGGTCACGCGATTACAGACATGAAGGTCGCTATCTTACAACAAAAAAACTTCAAATCCAGACTCCAGCGAGAAACTGCTGAATTGGAATTCATTTGCAAATTGGATACTATTAATTTAGGCTTAAATAGAGCCTGGGAGTGGCTAAGTCATTATGCAAGATAGCCTATTTCCCCTTGTTTTTTCCTACCCCCCCTCCCCCCCAGACGTTCTGGTTAAACTTTCATTTGTGCTGGAAATGGCCCACCTTGATTATCATGCACATTGTGGGGAGAGTGGTCAGTTTGGATGAGCTATTGCCAGCAGGAGAGTAAGTTGTGTGTGTGCTGGGGGGGGTGGTGGTGGTGAGAAAACCTGGATTTGAGCTGGAAATGGCCCACCTTGTTATCATGCACATTATAGAGAGAGTGGTTACTTTGGATGAGCTATTACCAGCAGGAGAGTGAGTTTGTGTGTGTATGGGGGTGGGGGGGTGAGAAAACCTGGATTTGTGCTGGAAATGGCCCACCTTGATTATCATGCACGATGTAAGGAGAGTGGTCACTTTGGATAGGCTATTATCAGCAGGAGAGTGAGTTTGTGTGTGTGTGTTTTTTGGGGAAGGGGGGGGGTGAGAAAACTTGTATTTGGGCTGGAAATGGTCCACCTTGATTTTCATGCACGATGTAAGGAGAGTGGTCACTTTGGATAGGCTATTATCAGCAGGAGAGTGAGTTTGTGTGTGTGGTTTTTGGAGGGGGGTGAGGGGGTGAGAGAACCTGGATTTGTGCAGGAAATGGCCCACCTTGATTATCATACACATTGTGAAGAGAGTGGTCACTTTGGATGGGCTATTACCAGCAGGAGAGTGAGTTTGTGTGTGGGGGGGCAGAGGGTGAGAAAACCTGGATTTGTGCTGGAAATGGCCCAACTTGATGATCACTTTAGATAAGCTATTACCAGCAGGAGAGTGGGGTGGGAGGAGGTATTGTTTCATGGTGTCTGTGTATATAATGTCTTCTGCAGTTTCCACAGTATGCATCCGATGAAGTGAGCTGTAGCTCACAAAAGCTCATGCTCAGATAAATTGGTTAGTCTCTAAGGTGCCACAAGTCCTCCTTTTCTTTTTGCGAATACAGACTAACACGGCTGTTACTCTGTAAACTATCCAAACTACTACATGCCAAAAGGGGCCACAATAGTGGTTCCCTCAACCCACCCAGCAATATTGTTAATCTATCCAACTATACTCTTAGCCCAGCAGAAGAATCTCTCCTATCTCGGGGCCTCTCCTTCTGCCCCTCCACCCCCACAAATAGGATACAGGTCTGTGGTGACCTACAATCCTATTTTCGACGCCTCTGACTCAAGGAATATTTCCAAGACACCTCTGAACAACATAATAACCCACAGAGACCTTCCTACCAACACTACAAAAAGAAGGATTCTAGGTGGACTCCTCCTGAAGGTCGAGACAGCAGACTGGACTTCTACATAGAGTGCTTCCGCCGACGTGCACGGGCTGAAATTGTGGAAAAGCAGCATCACTTGCCCCACAACCTCAGCCGTGCAGAACACAACGCCATCCACAGCCTCAGAAACAACTCTGACATCATCATAAAAAAGACTGACAAAGGAGGTGCTGTCGTCATCATGAATAGGTTGGAAAATGAACAAGAGGCTGCTCGGCAGCTCTCCAACTCCACTTTCTACAAGCCATTACCCTCTGATCCCACTGAGAGTTACCAAAAGAAACTACAGCATTTGCTCAAGAAACTCCCTGAAAAAGCACAAGAACAAATCTGCACAGACACACCCTGGAACCCCAACCTGGGGTTTTCTATCTGCTACCCAAGATCCATAAACCTGGAAATCCTGGGCGCCCCATCATCTCAGGCATTGGCACCCTGACAGCAGGATTGTCTGGCTATATAGACTCCCTCTTCAGGCCCTACGCTACCAGCACTCCCAGCTATCTCCAAGACATCACTGATTTCCTGAGGAAACTACAATCCCTCAGTGATCTTCCTGAAAACACCATCCTAGCCACAATGGATGTAGAAGCCCCCTACACCAACATCCCACACAAAGATGGACTACAAGCCGTCAGGAACAGTATCCCCGATAATGCCACGGCAAATCTGGTGGCTGAACTTTGTGACTTTGTCCTCACCCATAACTATTCACATTTGGGGACAATGTATACCTTCAGATCAGCGGCACTGCTATGGGTACCCGCATGGCCCCACAGTATGCCAACATTTTTATGGCTGACTTAGAACAACGCTTCCTCCGCTCTCGTCTCTTAACGCCCCTACTCTACTTGTGCTATATTGATGACATCTTCATCATCTGGACCCATGGAAAAGAAGCCCTTGAGGAATTCCACCATAATTTCAACAATTTCCATCCCACCCTCAACCTCAGCCTGGACCAGTCCACACAAGAGATCCACTTCCTGGACACTACAGTGCTAATAAGCGATGGTCACATTCTTTGAAACTTAAACAAATATTCCTTTATTTTACTTTCAGAGACTTTCCCAGCAGCCTCTCTTGGCCTGACTTTGGTTCGGTCGGCATAACTGCTTTATATTTAATTTTTTTCACCTAACATTACTAATTAAGAGGTCTCTTGGTTTTTGGTACTGTTTTTCTCCCTCTCTTGTGAAACTTGCAAGCTGCTAATTGTGTTAGTACATTCTAAGACAGAGTCTGTTCTCAAAGCAATTCTTTGTAACAACAACCACTCACACAGAGAGAGACTCAAAGTAACACTCTGTAACAACAGAAACAGCACCCAGAGACTCCCCACCCTTTTGTTGTATTCATCTCGCTTTGTTAACAATTGTGTTTAAAATAGAGATAGAGGATGTATGTGGATGGATGCTTGGTGTGGATAATAACTGAATGATCAGGGAGGTGCCAGCCTAAGAATCCAGTGTCCGTCGGCTGAAGAAGGCGTCAAGTGGAAATAACCAGAGGACCCCCGGAGGGCAGACTGGAATCCGCCCAACAGCCTCAAGGATGGGAGAACCAAAGAACAAGATAACATCTGGCAGCACGGAGCCGTCAGGAATGTGCCATCTGCTGACTGATTCAGCAATAGCATGATGAAGCCATCTCCATAGACTGGCCTAGGAAGAAATTCCTATAAAAATGGACTCTGGAAAGTGAGAACTTTGGGGTTTGATTCTGCAAACCAACTTCCAGGAGCATCAGATGAGCATCTGACAAGGCCCTGCTCCCTCCTCACGTCCAGGCCACCTGGCCAGTGGCTTGGCATGAGCAACTCTAAGGCTGGTAACTATGAGAACAACCTTGCAGAACCTGTGTGTGTGTGTGTGTGTGTGTGTGTGTGAATGAATGTGTGAATAAATATGAGATTGAATGGAATGTTAGAGCTATAACTATCTGCTTACTAGGATTCTTTCTGTATTCACAATAAATGTGGCATTTTGCCTTTTTCCCTTTAATAAAATCCTGCTGGTTTTTATTTTATTGGTATAACAATGGGGGAGTGGGATGGGGCAGGGGGAAGAGAAGGGGGAGGGGATGGGGGAGTGGGAGAGGGGCGGGGGAGAGAAGGGGGAGGGGATGGGGGAGTAGGATGGGGCAGGGGGAGAAGAAGCAGGGAGGGGATGGAGGAGTGGGAGAGGGGCAGGGGGAAGAGAAGGGGAGGGGATGGGGGAGTGGGAGAGGGGCGGGGGAGAGAAGGGGAGGAGATGGGGGAGTGGGATGGGGCAGGGGGAGGAGAAGGGGATGGGGGAATCGGGCAGGTGACAGTGTGGAGAGGAAAGGGGTGTCACGGAGTCCCTGGGCGATGCTCTGGAACTGCTCCCCATGAAGCCAGTCAGGACTCTGGGGCAGTCGCCTTTCTGTGAGCAGCCTGTCTGCAGGACACACAGCTTCCACCTTCCTGGGTCTGACCTCAGAGCATTCAGCATCCTCTGCCCCTCCGTGCGCTTCCCCCAGCGAGTCCGCTCAGGCAGGGCTCCTGGGGAAGCCAGAGGGTCCTGCACCCCAACTTCGCAGTCAGACTTGACTCTCAGCCAGCCAGTAAAACAGAGGTTTATTAGATGACAGGAACATGGTCTAACACAGAGCTTGCAGGTGCAGAGAACAGGACCCCTCAGCTGGGTCCATTTTGGGGGGCAGTGAGCCAGACAACCACGTCTGCACTTCACTCCATGTCCCAGCCAGCCCCAAACTGAAACTCCCTCCAGCCCCTCCTCCTCTGGGCTTTGTTCCTTTCCCGGGCCAGGAGGTCACCGGATTCCTTTGTTCTCCAACCCTTTAGCTCTCACCTTGCAGGGGGGAAGAGCTCAGGCCATCAGTTGCCAGGAAACAGGGTGTCGGCCATTCTCTGTGTCCAGACCCCTGCACACACCTGCCCTCTAGGGCTCTGCAATGATCATACGCCCTTACCCCACCCCCTAGAGACTTAAGAACTGCATAGGGGAACTGAGTCACCCCCACACTATTCAGAGGAAACATTAAGAACAGTCCCACTTCGTCACATCTCTCCCCCCTTCGAGATCGAACTGAGCGGGGTCACTTTAGCTGGTGACCTGGGGAAGTTCGAAGCCACCAACGTTCCCATGGATGCCCCAGCATCTCTCCCATTCCTTGGTAGGAGTTACACCAGGCCCTTCCAGTTTCACGCCCTCCCTTAGGTCGGGGGTGGTCGATAGCACTCGCAGGCCGCATGTGGGAAGGTTTATGCGGCCCGTGCCCTTTGGCCACCCCAAAACCCCAGGGGGTCAAACTGGGATTGGGCCTTCTCCCCATCAAGCTGGCCAAACACAGCCACTTGGTTATAGGACGGTTTAACTTTCTTAACAGCTTTCACTTCATCTGAGACCTTCTCAAGGCTCTCCACACTGGGTCTTTCAACAGGACAGTCAGTGGATCCATTCACAACAGAAAATTTCTGGCTGTTAGGAACTGAAACTGTCTTGATTAAATCACTTTCACACCCTTCAGTGGCAGTAAACTGCTTGCAAAGACTCCATGAGGATTCCTTTTCCTAGGGCTTTTCTATGCAACAATTCACCCCTCACAGAAATTCTGCCCTTACCCTCTTTACCTAGGGCTTGCTCTAGAGGAACACTTTCCTGAGCAACAACAGACTCTTTCAGGGTCTCCCTTACATCCAGAATTACCTCTGGCCCATCCGGCGGATTCCTACACAATCCCCTTTCAGGCAAACTGACAGACTTCCTAGATAAAAGGTCAGAAGCATTCTCCTTCCCTTTGCCACACACAAGTTCAGGAATCTTTTCCTTCTTGCTACAGGTTTCCACACCCTCAGTAGGTAACACAATCACACACCTTCATGCTGTCCTTGTGCCCTGGCTAGGATCTCACCCTGATCAGACAGAGTTGCGACACCCTTTCCCAACAAAACACTAGCAACAGGCAAAATACAAGCATCAGAATTGTCTGGGCTCTGGGATTTTACATAGACACTAACTGGATGCGACCTAGTTACAGGGCCATTCTCCTGAGCAGACCCAAACTTAGGACCCTTCCCTTCCTGGGCTTTAGCTGAATCCAGAACCAACTCTGAGACAACTGCACGATCCTCAACCATCACAGGCTGAAAGGCCCCTTCTGTCTGCTCCACAGACCAAGAAGAGCCGGACACACTTTCTCCTTTCCCAGACACACAGCTTGGGATCTCATTCCCCTGGTCCCAGCACACAAGGCTGGTCACAGACAACTGCTTGGAGATCAGGGTAGCTCCCTCCATAGGCAAGTCAATACCCCTGACAGACACAGGCACATTTCCTTCCCTGTCCCAATTCTCCACCCAGCTAACAGGTAAGGTCCAGGGACACTCATCTTCCACTCTCCTCGCCTTCCCACCCTGCTGACTAGACACAGCCATCAGCTCACAAGGCTGCCTAGACTCATCCAGACTTTCCTTACCAAGCACCTTGCCACTCCCCACAGATCCCCTTCCCTGCCTGTGTCTCCCCCCACTCAGCTGGGGTCTCAGCTCCCACCGTGCTCAGCGCTGCCCTTGCTGTCCCAGTGGGGGCAGGCAGCGAGCTCCCTGCTTTCCTCACTGCATCAGAGCCAGCGTGAGCCCCTTCTCCAGTGTGCAAGGGCGCAGGGAGCATCTCTCTGTCCCACCCAGCCCCAGGGGTCTGGTTACAGGCAGGCAGGTAGCCTGAGCCTAGCCGCTCCTCCCTGCTGCCAGCCAGGTCATCTGCATTTTCACTGACCATTTCCCTCTCCGCCTATTGGTTCCCTGGATTCAAATTCAAACCCTTGGCAGTTACAGGAGCAGGGTCTGGATCCTGTCCCAAAGAGACACAGTCGCCCCACAACAGGGTCTCGCAGCCGATATCCCGGAGAACCCCAACAACCAGCCAGCCCCACCCCTCCTGGGTCTGCACAGGGATCTGGGCCATAGGCAGGGCGAGGGGCTTCATCCCTGGGACCCTCACCCAGCTCACCCAGCCCCTCAGCATCTGAGGCTGCACCACCCAGGGCCTGACAACAGTTCTCTCTGTCCCAGGATCTCGCCACCCCAGGAATGTCTCCCCATTGACCATCACCTTCCGCTCCCCCTGGGGGTCCGAGGGGCCCGACCCCAGGAAACTCCACACAGACATATAGGTTGGGACCAGGAGTGGGAGCCCGTCCACCTCCCCACCCATCTGGCTGACGGAGTCTGTGGCCTTGGGACCCAGCAAGGGAGCTAGACACCGGGGCTTTTCCGCAGGGTCCCCCTGGTTCAAATCTCCAGCCTGCTCAAAGGCAGTAAGGTGGGCATCCACATCCCCCCCTCCTTAACCAGGGGCAGCAATTTAGTCTCGAGGTTCCCTGCGGAACTGGCCCCCCGGGGTCTATCCCCACTCACCCCGGGGAGGTCCCCTAGGCCTCTCCGCTCCCCCACCGCCAGTTCATGCTGCTGCTGCTTCTGCAGCGCTTTCTCGGGCTCTCGCTGTCTCTCACAGTCCTCTTGCTCTCTCGGACTCAGCTCCAATCCCGTCCGTCTCTGATCCCCCAGTGGGGAACCCGATCGTGAAGACCCTCATCTGGTCGGGGACAGGAGTCTTGGGGATGCCTGGCTATCACTCCAGCTGCTCCCAGATCCTGCTATAGCCCCATGTGTGGTCAGGAATCTGTTCCTTAGAGCGGTCATCCTCCTCCAGCTGCACGATGAACTGTGCTTTGGTGAACTTTCCAATGCTCAACCCTTCCTTTCTGCACAGGGTTACAATGTCCTTCTTTAGGAGACGGTGACAGGCCATCACTCCGCTCTTCCCACGTTGTTGTGGACTCACAGGCCTGTGTGCTCTCAGCTCCCCACGGTTTCCAGGGAGAACCTCTCGTGTGCCAACCCTTCTTGAGGTCACCCCCTCTTTGCCAGGGTCAAGCTGCAGACGCCTCCGCCCCTGGGACCGCTCGCTGCAATCCCCCGGGGGACCCTGTTACTGCAAAAGTCCTTCTCTCTGGTCACACACTCCCAGGAGTTAACCGCCCCCTGAAACCGTCTCTCTCTGAATCTTCAGCACGCCTGGTCCGCGTCAATCCCCCTTCGTTTTACTGCTCCCCAGTCACTTACTGCAGGAAGCGCCGTCCACGGGGTGCAGTACATCCCACCGCTGCCACCAGTTGTCACGGAGTCCCTGGGCGATGCTCTGGAACTGCTCCCCATGAAGCCAGTCAGGACTCTGGGGCAGTCGCCTTTCTGTGAGCAGCCTGTCTGCAGGACACACAGCTTCCACCTTCCTGGGTCTGACCTCAGAGCATTCAGCATCCTCTGCCCCTCCGTGCGCTTCCCCCAGCGAGTCCACTCAGGCAGGGCTCCTGGGGAAGCCAGAGGGTCCTGCACCCCAACTTCGCAGTCAGACTTGACTCTCAGCCAGCCAGTAAAACAGAGGTTTATTAGATGACAGGAACATGGTCTAACACAGAGCTTGCAGGTGCAGAGAACAGGACCCCTCAGCTGGGTCCATTTTGGGGGGCAGTGAGCCAGACAACCACGTCTGCACTTCACTCCATGTCCCAGCCAGCCCCAAACTGAAACTCCCTCCAGCCCCTCCTCCTCTGGGCTTTGTTCCTTTCCCGGGCCAGGAGGTCACCGGATTCCTTTGTTCTCCAACCCTTTAGCTCTCACCTTGCAGGGGGGAAGAGCTCAGGCCATCAGTTGCCAGGAAACAGGGTGTCGGCCATTCTCTGTGTCCAGACCCCTGCACACACCTGCCCTCTAGGGCTCTGCAATGATCATACGCCCTTACCCCACCCCCTAGAGACTTAAGAACTTCATAGGGGAACTGAGTCACCCCCACACTATTCAGAGGAAACATTAAGAACAGTCCCACTTCGTCACAAGGGGATAGGGTGGGAGGAAGGGAAAGGGGGAAGGAATGGGGGAGTGGGATGGGGCAGGGGGAAGAGAAGCGGGAGGGGATGGGGGAGTGCCACCGTGGGGAAGCGTTAGCTCCTCGCTTCTGTGCGTCCGAGCCAGAGGTGAAGGAACAAATATGGACACCGTGTAGAATCAAGCACGTGGGTTTATTACGCACAGCGCTGACGGAGTGTCACCTCGCTTATTAGGCTCAGAGACACTGCCAAACAATTGATTACAAGGGATTATATGGATTTTCCATGGGCGGAGGGAAATGACGGGGTAGGCAGTCCCAAATCCCTGGGTAGGTCTAGCAGCAAGAGAAGATAAGCACAGTGGCCAATGGTCCAAAGGTTACATAATGTCTCCGCCCATGGTTTCAGGTTAACACATGACACTTAATTTTATTAAGATAATGTTGAAATAAAAAGGAAAAGGGTACAGAGTTCAAGCATAGAAGTTTCTGGTTATCAGGGAATGAGGTACAGATTATCAAGGGGTGCGAAATTCGGTTAGGAGCTGGTGGCATAAGGAATACATAATCTGCAATCTCCCCGATTGGGGGTAAAAGTTTAACCGGTCAAAGCACAAACATTGAGATATGGGGGTATGTTGTCCATATAATGGCTATGTTCAGGTGTGGGGTATAATGAGCGGATACGATGATGGGGATGGATCTACCCTCATTTGCTGGGATTTAACGTTCAGTGAGTTTATGGTTCCAGTTCATACGGTCCAATGGGAAAAGCCTCTCAGTCCCTTTCCCATAGTGGATGCACGATGTCGTTCCGGCTCACACCTCCTGGTGCTGTCGGTGGCCGGTGATGTGCTCGATGTAGATGTCCCGGGACCATCGGATGGTGTCCGAGACCATGAGGCGCCGCATGACCAGTGTGTAGCGTCGACCGATCCCGCTGGTCCGCAGCACACGCTCGTTGCAGGGGTCCCAAGCGCCCAGGGCTCCGACGATCAGGGCGTCCATCTGCACCTCGTAGCCCTTCGCTCTCAGGGTGTCGGCCAGAGGGGCGTATTTTTCCAGCTTCCGAGCTCGGGCTTCTCGGAGGGCCGGGGTCCTGTTCTCGAAGGGGACCGTGATGTCGACGAGGATGATCTTTTTCTGGGCCTCGTCGGTGACGACCACGTCGGGTCGCAGTGGGCTGTCAGTGCCGGGGATGGCGCAGTTCACGGCGACCTCCCCCAGGCGCGGGGCGATGGCTTTCGCCAGGCGGTTCTGGGTGGCGATGTGGTGCAGCTGCCCGGCTCTGGAGTGGGGCTCGCAGCTGCACAGGACGTGGGGCAGGGTCTCGTTGGAGTAGCCGCACTTCCTGCGACGCTCGTCTCGGTTCCCGTGGCGGACGGCTCCGTTGAGCGGGATGCAGTTGAGCCGGGAGCGGAGGATGAACCTCCAGTCGGCGAAACGGGTGAAGCCGCCCCCGGCGAGGAAATGGTTGCTGGCGTCCCACTTGCTGGTCAGTTCAAAGGCTTTTCCCTGGTCCGGTTTATGCTTCAGGGCTTCCATGTACTGCGAGTGGATGGCCGCCTTCAGGGTCCTCTCCAGCAGGCCCCTGGCGCTCGGGGTGACGATGGTGTTGTCCTCAGACCTGATCTGCATCTCCTGGCGCTCCTCGCACCACGCCCAGCGGCCGCCGATGCGCTTCCCCAGGCCACGCGTAGCATTGCGGGCGCGGGACCACAGTGAAGCGATGTCGCGCCCGTCCTGTCCGAATTCGCCATCCAGGGAACCGCGCAGGAAGCTGGCGGTGTCTTGGGTGGAGGGGGCTTTGCCGATCCGCTTCTTTGTTGCGTCATGGAGGGCGTTTGCTGCGATGTTCCTTACCATGGCGTGGGGACACGTCAGCAGGCGGAAGGCGTGGGTGATCACCGCGATGTCACACAGGTCACCCATGCGGGGGACTAGTACACAGGTGTTTTCCATTAAACAGTATATAAAGTGTGGTAGTAGAAAATATATATATGTTGAATTCTGATTTGGGATCCACGGATAATGAAGTAGCTCCCTTGATTGTCCGACAGGTACACACCTAGGAGTTAAAGCAAAAGGACAAATGAAAAGTAACTAGCAATAAAGGTTGTCTTTTAATTATTCATTTGTGTTTCTAAGGCAGGTACTGGCAATGGCTTGGAGGAGAGGTGCACGTCTGTGAGAGGGAGGATATCATATCTCATACTGATATGTCTGAACCTCTTCCATAAACTCAAGGCTGGTGTGTAGGAAGGCACCTCTTCTACAGAAGAAACAGGGCCCCTTTCATTCCCATGGTCTGTTTGTAACTTTGAGATAAAGCCCCCAATTACAATTTCCACCTGGCTTCTTGCTGACCAAGCTTATCTTAGCTAAAAGCAAGGTTGTCCTTTCTTTGTTCTGCTTCTTAGCTAATATTGTTCACTATTTGTCTCTGTCTTCTTGACCAAACTCTGGATTTTGGGCCTGTAAAAAGAGCTGACACAGTCTATATATCAGGTTGTAACATAAACAGCATATGGATTTTAGCCCTTCAAGAGGTGTCCGGAGAAATGGCGGGGGGGGAGCGGGGGGATGTGTCCCCTCACTAGACACAGTTACGTGTCGCCTCTTGGGGGGGATGAGCAGGCTGCAGCTGCCCTGTAAGTCTCGTCTCTGTGGGGGGGAGCTGGTGTGGGGTGGAAATGTGTCCTGTGGGCAGTTTCCCAGCGAGGGTCCCCATGGCAAGGGGGGTAGGATCACCCCTGCTCCGGACTGCCTGGGAGCAGGCGTGGAGGGGCATGTGCCTGACCGGGCACCCACAGCAGGTGGGGTGATCTGTATATTCAGAGCCCTGCACGGACACAAAATTATGGATCCGCGGGTGCCAGAAACAAGGTGCATCCGACCCATGACCCGCATCCACACCCGCATCAGCCAGCCGGCTCACAGGGGCTAGCGGGGGGGCGTGTGGTCTTGCAGGGAAGAGGCGGTGCGAGGGCGGGGGTTGGGGGTAAGGGCGGCGTGGGGCAGGAGGCGAAGGGGCAGCCCCATCGTGTTCTGCTCCCGGGGGCGATGCGGGACTCACAGACACTGATCGGCACGCCTAAAATCAAGTGAAAAGTGCCTGGGTGGAGCTCACAGAAATTAGACTTGAGCTTGCTGTGTGTTATTTCAATACATTGCGTGGTACTTTCAGTTTCCATATTACTGCATCGCAGACTTACAGGAAGAGAGAGAGAGAGAGACACACACACACACAGGTGGCTGAAACACAGAGGATTACCATATTTCTTTAACTTCTTCGCGACGGTCCCAGAAATGGAAGGAAGGGTGGAAGGTAAGAGATTTTCTGCTCCAGGGTGGGTTGGTGAAATTGATTCCTGGTGTCATTTTAGCAGCTTCTTCCTGTCTGTAAGTTGACGGCACAACTGATTGAAAATGGCTGCTATGAATGAAGGGCTCCCTGAAAACAGCTTCTAAATCGGGGTGGGCAAACTTTTTGGGCCGAGGGCCATATCTGGGAAGAGAAATTCTATGGCGGGCCACGAATGCTCACAAAATTGGAGTTGAGGCATGGGGGGGTGGAGGGTCTCTGGTTGCTGGTGTGGGCTCCAGGGTGGGGCCAGAAATGAGGAGTTCAGGGTGTGGGAAGGGGCTCCGGGCTGGGATTGGGGAGTGGGATGTGGGGGGAGGTGAGGGCTCCGGCTGGGGGTTGCAGGCTCTGGGGTGGGGCTGGGGATGAGGAGTTTGGGGTGCAGGAGGGTGCTCTGGGCTGGGATTGAGGGGTTTGGAGGGCGGAAGAGGGATCAGGGCTGGGGCAGGGGGTTGGGACGTGGGGAGAGGCTCAGGGGTGCAGGCTCTGAGCGGCGCTTACTGCAAGCGGCTCCTGGAAGCAGCGGCATGTCCCCCCTCCAGCTCCTAGGCTGAGGTGCGGCCAGACAGGTCTGCATGCTGCCCCGTCTGCAGGCAGCGCCCCTGCAGCTCCCATTGGAGCAGGGCCATTGGAGCGCATAGGAGCTGGAGGGGGGCCATACCACTGCTTCCTGGAGCCGCGTGGGACCCTCCGCCCCGGCTGGGGTGAGCAGGATGGGAACCCAGGGCTGCAGTGTCTGTGTCTGTCCCCAGGGGCTGGTGTCTGGAATGCAGCTCATCAGAGCATTTTATCTCCTTTTCTTGCAGATGCAAAATGGTGAGAAGCAGAGTGGGAATGAGCCCTGGCTGCTCACTGCTTTTGACGGCTCTGTGGACTCTCTATGGTAGGTACTTCCTGCTTCACTCTCCTGCCTCTTTCGTGCGATCTGGGATCGCTTTTATTGTCCATTTCCTTTCTGGGTTTGCCCCCCTCCCCTTTTTTTTAGCTGGTCCCAGTGGCGCCGTTTCCAATTTGGAGGGGGGGAGGCGGGGGCCAACTTTAACGGTGATTTCAAGGGGCTACTTAGGCACCTGAAAACTAGTTTTTTTTGCAAAAAGAAAAGGAGGACTTGTGGCACCTTAGAGACTAACCAATTTAGGTTTTTTGCAGATAATAAGTTAGAAATTCGCTGACAGGAGCCCTGTATTTAAATCTTTCTACAAGAAAGAAAAATATAGATACCAACACCAATTAAAGCCATATTTGAAGTTTATATATAAGTTTAGAACAATCAGGAGATAATACAGATTTTATTTGCAGATGAATTTTAAGTTATTTTACAGATATAATTAAAAACACAATTTGCAAATAATTGTACAATCTGCACAGTGTCTAAAATTACGTGTTTAGCTAATTTTTTTCAATTGGCACGGCACAGGTGAGCACAAGCTAAATTTACATTCTAGAAGGGTCCTGTCATGGGCGGTGGGTAATGGAGGTGCCTCCCCAAACCCCCGCTAATGCTCACTGCCATAGCCCCAGGTCCGGGCCGCGGCGGGGCTCAGAGCTCCCCTAGCAGCCTGGGCTCAGGGCTCCTCCGTGAGAGGGGGCGTGTGTGGAAGGGGCGGAGTGGGGGCGGGGCATTGGGCGGAAGGGGCAGGGCCTTGGGTGGAAGGGGTGGGGAAGGGGGCTAGCCTCCCCGAATGGGGGGTGCATGTGCCTCCCATGGATACCATTATTTGATTGTACCCCATTGAACAATGGATGACAAAGCACAATAGGGTAATAAAAGTAATAATGATAATTGCTCCAGCCAGGACAGGTTAGACATTTCAGACCTCACTACTGAAAGAATTACATTTAAGCATAAGAGAGAAATAAAATGATGAACCGTGCAGAGCAGCCGAACAGTGAAAATCGCAGGACGGTAATCCTTAAACTTTGGAAGAATAGAATTCCAGAGAATATATCTGCCTTGCGCAGTTCGACAGGAAGTACCAGGAAGTAACTGCAACAACAACACAAGTGTGTGTGTGAGACTGTGCGTTGGGGAGTGTGGGAGGGAGGCGGTGTGCGCCCCACGTGAGTGCGTCCACGCGCTTTAAGTCTCCTTAAGACCAGCACCCAGGAGCTGAACACTTTTCAGTCCCGCAGCAGCTGCAGCTCCCACTCCTGAGCCCGGGGCACCGGCCCAGACAGGCTCCCTGCCCCCCGCCCCGGCTCAGCCGAGACCCACGCGGGCACGGCCACCTCTGGCATCGGGCGAGCCACTGAACTGCTTCCCAAAGAAGGGGAGACTGCCGCAGCGGTGGGGGCTGGGCGGCCAGAGAGCAGCTGGCAGCTCCTGGCAGGGTGCCCAGGTCTTGGAGAGGTGGTGACGGGGGGGGCTAAGGCAAATTTTGGGGTGGCTATAGCCCCTGGAAACCTGCCCCCCCCCAGCGCCACCCTGTATGTCGGTTATGTATGTGCTGTTCCATTGATACAGTTATACTGGGACAGCCCCTAGAGCGCGTGCCCTGACTACGGTGTAAAGCTGCCAAATACCAGCCTAGTGCAGCGTTACTGGGCCGCAGCGTGTCAGGCCCTGGGTCGCCTTGCCCAGCACCCAGGGACCCTCGCGGCTCTGCTCAGCCCTGCCAGTCAGGCTGTTAAAGGTCCCGTCGGCGGCGCTGCCCGGCTAAGGCAGGCTAGTCCCTACCTCTTCTGACACTGCGCTGTGCCCGGCAGCTGGTCCGACTTCTAGGGAGTGGGGCCACGGGGCTCCACGCGCTGCCCCCGCCGCGAGCACCGGCTCCGCACCGGCTCCACCGGCTCCGCACTCCCATTGGCCGGGAACTGGCCAATGGGAGCTGCGGGGTGCGGGGGCAGTGACTGCAGGCAGGAACAGTGCGGAGCCTCTTGGGTGCCTCCACCGAGGAGCCGCACCTGCTGCTGGCCACTTCCGGGGCGCAGCGCCGTCCGTGGTGCCAGGACAGGCAGGAAGCCTGCCTTAGCCCCCCGCTGCGCCGCTGACCGGGAGCCGCCGGAGGTGAGCCCACGCCCGAACCCCACGCCCCAACTCCCAGCCCTAGGCCCGCGCAAAACCCGGAGCCCCTTCCTGCACCCCTCATCCCCGGCCCCACCCCAGAGCCTGGACTGCCAGCCCAGAGGCCTGACCCCCCTCCTGCACCCCAACCCCAGCCCTGAGCTCCCTCCCACACCCCAAACCCCTCATCCCCAGCTCCGTTGAGTCGTGGGCATCAACAATTTTCTTCAGCTGGGTCCCCAGAAAAATAGGTTTAAAACCACTGGTCTAGGGTATTCCCCTTCATATACAGAACTAGCTACACTGGTTTGAAACCCCTTTATACTACTGCAGCTATGTCTACACTACACACTTGTGCCCGCACAGGCTCTGTCTACACTGTGAACTGGGAGTCCGATTCCCCAGCTCGCGGCAGTTCCGTGACAGCTGGGGCGAGCATAGAGAGCAGGGTACGTGCAGTCACACAGACAGCAAGAGCTGCAGCCGGTGGGCACATACTCAGCCTGGCTAAGCCGGGCCTCTGCTGCCCTCACGTGTCCTGCCGCGGCCCCGCAGCTATTTATACCCCCTACACTGGGTCCAGTTAACGTCTACAACCCGCGAGTGTAGACGCGGGCTCGGTCTGCACTAGGAGCACTTGGCCAGGCTACGATCCCAGCAGAGCACTCCTCGTGTGGCCAGGCCCACAGCATAGTGCAGTAAAACCATCCCCTGAGAGCGCAACAAGCCAGATCCATACAAGCACCGATGGGCTGGGATAGCTGTGTCCACAAGGGACTTCCTCCAGCCCAGCTGGGTTAACAGAGGAATTGCACCTGGCAGCGCTGTGATGGTTTTTGTTACTAACTAGTAACTGTGCACTGGCCAGGTGTCTCTGGGAATGGGGAGCACCTTCCACGGATGCACGTGTCCGATGGTGGCAGGCTTTTCAGCTAGTCAATGCCGATATTTGGGGAGGGCTTGGAAATGGGGGTTCAAGGTGAAAGGCTCCCACACCTACCTTTGCTTCCCTTTAAGGAGTCGCTGGAGCACGGCCATCCATCACAGCTCAGGATGGCGAGGACGTCACCCTAGACTGCACCTTCGACCACATACCGGAGGTAAAACTCCATCGACTGAACATCACCTGGAAGATGCAAAGAGCCGAGGGAGCAGATCTCCTGGTTCACAGCTACTATGGGAAGATGAACCTGTGGCAGGGACAGGACAAAGCTTACTGGGGCCGGACGCAGCTGTACCCAGAGGGAATCCAGAAAGGAAACGCGTCCCTGCGACTCAGGGCTGTGCGCATCCAGGACGAGGGCTCCTACTTCTGCTACGTCACCTCTGAGCTGGGAGCCTGGTCCCGGGAGATTTCACTGGCAGTGCTAAGTAGGTTTCCTCTGCCTGTGTCCCTGTCAGAGCATCTGAGACCCAGTCACTCACTGTGTACAGTGTGATCCCCAGCAGAGCCAGGTCTGGTTAACGCCCCACAACCCCCCAGTGCAGACACAGGCCATGTCTGTGGTAGCAGCGCTTGGCCTTGACTTTCAGCCGCTGTGAAGCCTTGTGTTCTTCCCCATAGGTTTAGCCCACACAAGCGCAGTGCTTGCCTTTGTCCCCCGCTAGCGGCCCTATCACCTAAAGAGACAATAGCCTCCTAGTGGTATCAACTGTTGGAGTTGTTCCTTCAGTTCATGTGACAGCGGTGCATGCTTTTGGTTCCAAAGATCATGGGTTCAAATCCCCCTCACAGCCCAAGCGGAGCACTGGTAATGTTCTAGGCCTTTCTGTGGATGTGAATTTTGAAGGAAATGGTACGTGGGTGCATACGTTTTACTGCAGAGAAAATGCTAAGTTGTACAACCCTGTTGGGCTTCTTGGTAACGTGGTAGGTCTGTGTGTGTTGTTCGGCATGTGCTGTGTGAGCATTGTGCGTGTGTGTCATGTAAGTGTGGTGGGCTTGGAGAGTTGTGACGGCGGTGTGACTGTGTGTAGTGGGTGTGCTGGGTGTCTGTTGTGTTGTGTGCATGGTACGAGTGTGGCATGTTTGTATGTGTTACTTTTGCTGGTTGGTTTCTATAAAATAGAACGGAAAATGTGACCAAAAATTGCCTCTGGAGCTGGGGTAAATAATTCTGAGCCTTGTTTCTCCATAAGGGAAGCGTGAAATGAATTTCCCTGTCGTGGCTCAGCTGGGGCAGGACGTCACCCTGAGCTGCTCCTTTGAAGTTGGATTAAACCCCCAGTTGTTGAACATCACCTGGAAGAAGGAAGAAGCCGAGGGGCCGGATCTCCTGGTTCACAGCTATTATAACGGGATGGACACGTTGCAGAGACAAGACGTCGCTTACAAGGACAGAACGCAGCTCCACCCAGAGAGATTCCCTGAGGGAAATGCGTCCCTGACGTTAAGGAGAGTTTGCAGGCAGGATGAGGGATTCTACATCTGCCATGTCAAGCCAGAACTGGGAGGGTTTTCTGTGCGGATGCAAGTTACAGTCGAAGGTACGGGACAGCGTATAGTACAAGCCCCGAGGGGTTTTCCTACACTTGAGAAAAGTGCTTGAGGTTAGCTACCTCGATGTAACCTTAGCCTTTTCCCCAGCCTCGGCAGGTTCTAGCTCCATAGATCTGGTCCAGGCTGTCCCTGCTTCCCCCTAGGGTCAATATGAGCCATACGCACATTGCTGGCTTCTGAGCCCCGCCATGGCCACACAAGGAAGAGGCCTTGCGGATACCTCAATGAAAGCTGCTGCTTAACGTGCAGTGGCAGGGCAAAAACGAACCAGACGCTAGGCTGCACAAGAGATGGGAAGGAAAATACTAAGATTATGCCAATAGCATCCAAAAGTTTTTATTTTGTTTTCTGTTTGTCTTTTACAGGCTTTGAGAGTGACCAGCCATCACTAGTTCCATACATTGCCTTGTTTTTAGCTTTGTTAATACCAATACTGCTTATTATCGTTAAGAAGCGCCATCCTCTCCTGCTGTATAAATTAAGGTTTTGGTCCCAACAGAAACAGCAGGAGGGCAGAGACCAGCCTGAGTCAAACTTGTTGACAGCCAGTGAGTCAGAAAAGCCAAACACACTCCTGCCACCACCTGCTTACTCCTTACAGGTGAGGCACAAGACATGTTTGTTTCCTTCCTGTTTGTATATGTTGGGGGTTCCCGGTTCTGCCACATAGAGCAAACCCCTCTGGAAGGGCTTTTCAAAAGGGCCTCTCAAGAGGAATAGTGCTCCTCAGTCCTTAAGTTGCTTTTGGAAATCCTGCCCTTCAACTCCATTAATAACGTGGACCGTATCTCACAAGAGGTTTCAAGGGTAATTTCGTTAATGATTGGGAGATGCTCAGCTGCTACTGAGAAGGAGGGCTATGTAATTGCCCTATTTGGCACAGAACAGATAGTCCACCCACCTACCCAGCGCAGCTGCATCACATGGGATGCATTTAGGTCATCGGGGAAGAGAGAAATACACAAAGATAGCCAGGAGGGAAGTCTGGTGCTGTAACAAGGTGTTAGTTTCATAGAAAGTCCCCTTGCTATGATTCCAAACGATCCACACGTCATGCACAGCACAGCTGGGGATCCATAGCTCCTAACACAGATTTTCTTTCCTCTCCCCAAATGTGAATCTTTTCTAGGCAACAGACTTGAACTCACAGCCCTGTGGAGAGGTTACCACCAGATGCCCTGGAGGCTCTCGAGTAATGGAACATGGTGACACACAGTCTTCCAGCCCCTTGGGTAAAATACTGTGTTTTTCATGCTTTGGGGGTTTATACCCAAATCAGCCTCTGGCCCTAGCAGCACTTGATGTTTAGCTGAATTGAGACGGGACAAAGCCACTCGTTTATTAGGATGAGGAATTTGTTCAAGCTGGTGGAAGATAGAGGACAATGGGCCAGATCCAGAACTACATTGATTTAAACCAGCTCAGGATCTGACCCTGGGCACTTCAGTATGCTCGGGAGGGCAAGTCAGGAGATCACGATTAAAATTTTCAAATTCGCCAAAGTGACTTAGGAGCTTGAGTCCCATTTTGCAGGATGACAGCAGCACTTTGGAACCTAATTCCCCATGACTCTCAGGGAAAGCAGAACTGATTTAAGTGACAGGCAGGACTAGTTCTACCATCCAATTATTGGGGCGGGGGAGAATTGAGTAATTTGGGCCCCCCGGGATATTGCTATTTTTAAAAAACAAACAACTTTCCAGGAGTCCAGAGGCTAACTCAATCCCTGGGAAATCTTAGAAATTAAGAATTTAAAAAAGTAAAATTTGGCCCCAGTGTTGGTATTTTGCTGTGATTTATGTAAAGGGTGAAGCCTCTTCAGTCTACCATAATTCCACTGCTTAACACTGGGTAACTTTGTACATAAAAGGGCCGTCCTGATGATGGGTTGGGGGCCCTTGAAAATTGTTTTTCTTTGTGGGGTGGGAAGGGGGACAAATGTGCCAGGCCTGGTGAAAGAACAACCAGGCCCCACAAATCCAGAGCTTCTAGAGAATTCAGTAAAGATTTGAGTGCTTTGCTGAATCAAGGTCATAATGAGCTGGAGCTCTCGCATGGGACGAAAGCAGCCTTCCTTAAATGTCATCAGAATCTTGTTGCCTATTGACTAGAGATCGTATTGAGTGTAGCTGTTGGTTCTGATTGTATACTGCCTGTGGAAACGCATCGATCCATAACTGAAATGTGTCGTTCCCTTTCCTTAAGACCGGCAGCCAAAGGAGCATGAACAACAGGGAAGAGCTGCTACAGATGTGGTTTGGGAAGATTTCGACATGCTCTCTGAAGGAGAAATTGCAGAACTGAAAGCTGCTGTTGCAACAAATAACCCGTCAGGCCTGGCTTCCGCGCTGCAAGAGGTCAGTGAGGCCGTCAAGAATGCAAACCTCGAAGTTGCTGTAGTCGGAGAGACGGGATCTGGAAAGTCATCTTTTGTCAATGCCACCCGGGGTCTGAAAGAATACGATACAGGTGCTGCTGAGACTGGGGTGATAGGAGGAATCATGGTGGAGCCCAAGGCTTATTCACATCCCGAACACCCCAACGTAACGCTATGGGACCTGCCAGGGATCGGGACAAGGAATTGTCCCTCAGACACTTTCCTTAAGCAGCGTCACTTCAGACAGTACGACTTGCTCCTTGTCATCTCCTGTGAGCGCTTCACAGATACCGACGCCAGACTTGTGGAGGAGATTCGAACACTGGGCAAGAGGTTTTACTTTGTCCGTTCCAAAGTGGACTTGGACGTGTTGTCTGCACGGAGAAGAAACGGCCCTGAGGCGAGCGCCCTGCAGACAATCAGAGAGGACTGTCTATCGCACCTGGAAGGAGAGAAAGATGTTTTCCTTATATCCAGCTGGGACCCTGACAAGTTTGATTTCCCCCGCCTGCAGCAAGCGTTAGCCAAGGAATTCCGCCATCACAGGGCCTGGGCTTTGCAGCGGGCTCTCTCAAAGAGTTCTTTACCCATTTTGCAAAAGATAAAAGTGACATTGTAGGAGCCGACATGGGGCCAAACTCTACCCAGGTAGCTCCAATTTACGCCATCAGAGAATTTGACCCATGTCCCATTTTTGTGTCCTTCTGCCAGCGAAATCAGGTGCCTACGATTTATTAGGAGTCCCACTGGCCAGGGAGTCACAGTTCCTTCCCCGCTCCCCTGGAGGGTTGGTGTGATGGTCTGGGGAGCTGTCTACAGACCTTCTGAATTCTGGGTGAAGCATGAAATTGTGTCACCCTGTCGTAGAAAGCCAGATCCACCTCTGCCGACAGTGCACGCGGCCGGTACACACCGGGAAGGCCCTTGATGTTCAGCCATGGCACTTCGTCCGCACTAGCTCTCCTAAAGAGCTGCAGCCTACGGGAGAACAAAACAAAACAGGTTTATCGTCCCTGTCCAGAGGGAAGAGAGAAAATACACAGGGAAAAAAAAAGGCACCAGCTCTTAGTGCCCGGGTCAATTGACCTGGATGTGCACTGCAGGGCTAAGAATAGACATGCCCGCTTGGCAAGTGCACTATTTACAGAGGGCGGGCACCTGCCCATCCCTCGCCCCAGGTCCGTATCACAATGGCGTGCAAACAGGAGAGGAACTGCGAAGGCCGTGGGTGGGGGCTGAGAAGTTGCTGCTGGCACAAGGCTGTCCCCACCCCCACCCCGCCTCTCCCACTCCGGGCTGCGGGAACTGTAAATTCCCCAGCTTTGTCCTCGCAGCTGAGAACTGTCCGTATGGCTCTGTGCGCCCCCACCCGGAGCAGAGCGGGTATAACGAGTTCCCCACATGCCCCCTCCGGCTGGGCGGCTGAGAACCTGGGTGCCCATCAGCCCCCCCCGCCAGCATCAGCGCTAGCAGCCCCGGCACCAGAGGGCACTCAAAGCCCTTCCTGTGAGGAAATAGCTCCTCGTTCCCCCGCTGGTGGGATGGGAGCCAGGGGAGGGCAAGTGCTGGCCAGCCTTGGCCCAGAGAAGGGACCTGGTGCGTGCTGATGTCCATGAGTCTCCCCCACAAAGCCAGGCCGTTTTATTTCCACTGTCACCGTCGGTGCTGCCCTGAGACAGTTCAGTCGCTCCTGGTAGAAATCAGAGGACGTTATTGTCCGTACCTTGGCGTCTCCATCAGCAACACAAATGGTTTCCTTCTGAAATTATTCTATGGACCTCTGGGACTTTTTTTTTTTAAAACAGTTCCTGTAGGGGTCTTAATCCTCCCTGGTTATTACAGCCTTAGAAGTGGTTGCTTTCCTAACTTCCTTAATATGTGAGTATGCACTAGAAAGGACATTGTTTAGAGGGCAAATTTTCTTAACATTTAAGAGGTCTAGTGTCATATTGTATTTTCAGTAAGGCACAGTTAAGAATGATCCAGTTGGGTCATTGTTAGTATATAGCTGGTTTGTCAGCCTGAGAGAGAATTTTGGGTTTGATTTTTGATACTTTTATATCCTTACTAATATGTGCGAACAAAGACAATGTGTGTTGCTTCTGCCTGGACAAATGGGTTTGTTAGTATAATGGGAAGAGATAAGGGATAGAGCTAAAACATTACAGGGCGTGGTGGGAGAGCAATATATGCACATACACTGAAAGGCTGGCTGGCTCCTTTCTCAAGCCAAGGTCAAGCAATCAGTTAGGAGGGGCAAGAGGGATGGGGGAGGCATAAGAAACACTAAAAGCCTGGCCTTGGCCAGAAAACAGCCTCACTCCTTACCCCTCCCATGGGATACAAAAGAGGTGGGACGAAGACCCCAGACTCACGACACCCCAAAATGGAACATGACCATAAGTTGTAAGGGGTGTGACTAGGGGTGAGCACAGCAGGTATATTGGGGCCTGCTAAGAAGGAGATGGTGGGAATGGGGAACAGGGACACAGGTCCGGCTCTGCAGCGTCAGAGCTGGGAAGGGGGAAACAGACTCTCCCGGCATGTAGAGCTATGGATATGCTTGCTTGGAACTAACACCAATAAACATTGCATTGCCTGCACTTTGGACTTCTGGTCTTCTGCTTTCTGCATGCGAGACAAGAACCAGGGGAGGAGGTGAAAGGCAACCCCTCTAACATCTGAGTATGTATCTACAGTGGATTCCTATATTACGTAATAGAACTGAAGAGTTTCCAGAGGCTAAAAGTTCAGTTTTTAAATTCATTTTCCTTTATGCTGGAGAAATATCAAATGCATTGTATAAATAGATTACAATGTTTAAGACTTTATTTCTAGTTACTGAGTACCTTAAGAAAAGAAAACACATGGCCACTGGAAAAAGTCATATTTTTATATATTGGAAATACACCTTCAGATGTGTCAGAGCTGATGGGAAACCCGTGTTGGCCAATCTATTGTAATATTTTCTTTCCAATTATCACTTTAAAAGCTTTTTGACTATCCTTTTTATTTAGATAGTGCCAAAACGAATTTGTTCTCTAATTTGTTAGTCATTCCATGTTTCAGAAGAATGTTTGAGGAGAAACACAACTACTTTAGACTTCATAACTTTTTTATAAGAAATGAGATTCACAAATTAAAAGTGCATATATTTGCTTGCTTATAATTTTTGCAAAAGTAATACAAATGAAAATAAACAAGTGTGCGGGTGTTTGAGGGGGATTGGTGTGACGTGGTAAGGACAATGATATTGAGCAAATATTCTGCATGAATGTTATTTGCTGGTTAAAGTTATTAGTTCTTGTAATAAGGCTCCAAAACTGGTAAAGAAAAGTAACTGCAAAGTAATGCACATTAGAAAACATTATCGCAGCTATACATACAAAATTATGAGGTCTAAATTAGCTGTTACCATGCAAGAAAGATCTTGGAGTCATTGTGGATAGTTCTCTGAAAACATCCACTCAAGGTGCAGTGGCCGTCAAAAAAGCAAACAGAATGTTGGGAATGATTAGGAAAGGGAAAGATAAAAGAGAAAATATCATATTGCCTCTATAGAAATCCATGATACACCCACATCTTGAATACCATGTGCAGATCTGGTCGCCCCATCTGAAAAAAGATATATTGGAATTGGAAAATGTACAGAGAAGGGCTACAAAAATGATTGGGGGTATGGGACGGCTTCCTTATGAGGAGAGATTCATAGGACTGGGACTTTTCAGCTTGGAAAAGAGACGACTAATGGGGGTTATGATAGAGCTCTATAAAGTCCTGATGGGCGTGGAGAAAGTAAATAGGAAGTGTTATTTACTCCTTCCCATAACACAAGAACTAGGGGTCACCCAATGAAATTAATAGGCAGCCGGAGGAACAAACAAACAAACGGAAATATTTCTTCACACAACCCACAGTCAACCCGTGGGACTCTTTGCCAAGGGATGTTGTGAAGACCAAGACTATAACAGGGTTCAAAAAAGAACTAGATACATTCATGGAGGACAGGTCCATCTACAGTTATTAGCCAGGATGGACAGAGATGGTGTCCCTAGCCTCTGTTTGCCAGCACTGTTTTGTTCATTCCCTCTGGGGCACCCGGCACTGGCCACTGTGGGAAGACAGGATACTGGGCTAGATGGATCTTTGGTCTGACCCAGTCTGGCCGTTCTTATGATACTTCCAGGCTTGGGGCTAGGAATATCTTGCTGTGTTATCTCTGGATTGTTCTAAATGTACATATAAACATAAAATATGGCTTTAATTGGTGTTTGTATTTATATTTTTTTCCTTTCTTTATATAGGAATTAGGTGCAGTGCTCCTGTCAGCTAATTTCTAAGTTGTTATCTCCCAAAAACACTTGAGTTTTCAGGTGCCTGAGTAGCTCCTCAAATCAAAGTTAAAGTTGCCCCCGCCCAATCTAAAATGGCACTGCTGCCAGACACACACAGCAAGAGACAGCCGAGATCTGGGCCCAGTCATGCCAGGCACTGCCCAGACACACAGCCAAAGACAGTTCCTTCCTCTAAGAGTTTATAAACAGACAAAAGGTGGGAGGGGAAATGGAGGCACAGAGCGAGACCCCAAGCAGGCCAGAAACGCACCCTGTGTCTCCTCACTCCAAGGCTAGTGGGCTAAAAAAAACCGCATGACTCACTTCCTCTCTCATTCTTTTAGCTCCGCTTCCTTGTTCGCCACTCAGCAGCAGGATCCGTGCCGCCTGGGACGGAGCGTTCCCGGGGGGCTGCCCAAGTCCTGGCATCTCAGCTCAGCGGCAGCGTTACAGGACGAGAAATCTGGGCCTGGCAGCTGAGCCATCTGTGTGGTCGCTGCGGGAGCTGCTGCTGCTTTCCCCGCAGCACTAGGGATGCCTTTGCACAGTGGGGGCAGAGCCAGGGGCGTGCAAATTTCTGCACCCTCATGCTGTTCTCCTCTGTCCCAAGCCTCCCGCCAGACTAGCCTGGGGACCTCAAGAAGACGGTTGCTGATAGAAACACCATGTGTATGGTTATTAATGCTGTAGGTTTCCCGGCTAGGCATTGGGTTAGAGTCCCTCACTCGCTGTTCGGTCTGTGTTACACCTCCCTCTGCACCCTGAGCCAGCCAGTCCCCACCTGGGGCTGGATTGGGGCTGGCGCCTCGTAGAGGGAAAAGGCCCCATTTCCCATTCCCCACTTCCCGACCCAGTCATTTCAAGTACTAGCACTACAAACCGGGCGATAGCTGCTGGTTTATACCTTTAAAAGGTAATTGCTTAGCCTGCTCACCGTACGTCAGCAAGACGCGAATACAGTGTCTGTTCACTAGCCTGGGTGTTCCCCTCGTCAGACTTGGTTTATACTCCACTAAACATGCGTGTTTTGGGACTGAGCGTTTGTGTTTCCGAACCTCGTCACTCACAGAAGACTTTGCATTAATTCAGGGCTGGTGGACGGGTCAGTGCTGGATCGCATGCACGGAAATAAGTGTGTGGTGAGCAGAAAATCTTAGGCCTTGTCTACACTACAGCAGTTTGCCATGCGCCGTACTGTCTGGCACCTCTCAAAGGCT
The DNA here is from genome assembly GCF_015237465.2 of Chelonia mydas. Taxonomy (NCBI): domain Eukaryota; kingdom Metazoa; phylum Chordata; order Testudines; family Cheloniidae; genus Chelonia; species Chelonia mydas. Next base: position 17,345,219 of record NC_051264.2, on the reverse strand, counting down.
TGAGATGCACGTCTAGTCCACCTACAGCATTGTTTGCTAACCATGCTGACTGCTGCCCAGCATCCTCTGTGCTTCATCAGGTGTAACTTAGCCCCCAGCTGTTTCTAAGTCAGCACATTTATCCTTAAGGTGAAAGCATGGCAGAGAAAACACATTCAACACAATAAAAGTACCCGCGCTAATAATCTTCCCAGAGCTCACCCCCAACCCCAGCAGGGCCCTGGTAGCTGATCAGTCCTTCAACCCCCATCGGGGGTTTTCTGTGGTTACAAGTTCATCACAACTGTTAGCGCAGAACAGGAACCCCCAGGAATAGGCCAAGTCCTCCCAACCCTTCCCAGGAAGGACTGGGGCTCTCGGGAGGTTGTGTAACCAGAGCGAATTCACCTAATTACCATCCACCCCAATGTTCTTAGATCCCAAAGGCACTGTGGTTCCCCTCTTCCATGGAATTACATCCAATCCCTGCATGGGCCAGGGGTGGAGCCCCCATTTCAGAGAGACTAGCCCCAGCTCCGCCCCTTCTTCCTGCCCCACCACCCCCTCCCACAGCCAGAGACCCGAGACCCCCGCCCCCTCAGCTGGGGGAGCCCTAATCCGTCCGGAGGCCTCCCTCCTCCCCACAGCCAGTGTAGTGCGAGAAATTGCTATCTCCAATACAATACACCCACACAGTGCACACAGCCCAGTACAATACACCCACACAGCGTATTCAGCCTTTGATTCCCCCGATCCTGGAGCTGGTGTGAACTGGCCAGTTGCCAAGGGCAAGTGAGACTGTCTCATTACAGGGGGAGATTCCCAGCAAGACTTACAAGAACTTTGCTGTGCACAGTGTGGCAAAATACCTCGCTCGCCTCAGCAGGCTCCGTCCTTTTTAGCCTTGGAGGCTCAGGTTTGGGGCAAGGCGAATCCTCATAGGTGGCACAGGGTCCTGCTACTCCTCTCCTCAGTCAGTCCCTTGGGCCTGTTTTCCTTCCCTCCTGGGGAGCGAGTGCAGCCTCCCTGCTGGGAAGGTCTGGTGTCTTGCTGCAAACAGCCTACTGGCCCCTTCCCTGCTCCCCTCACTCTCCCCCTCCTTCCAGCCAGGGGAGGGTTTTCAAAGGTCCCCAGTAGTTGGAGTCAGCCGAACCTAATTGCTTCCCTAGCAACCCCTTTCCCAGCTGAACCTTATTGCCCCCTGGTTCTCTCTCCTCAGTGGATAGGGAGGGGCCTTTTAATCCCCTGGGACTAATTACTACCCCCCCTTTTGTAGCTGTTTGTCCTGGGTTTACCCCAATAGAAACATTACAGCTTTCAAGTTAGCTTTGAGAGCATCAGGGTAATTCAGGCACCTGGCTTGGCAAGGATGTAAACAATATTGTCCCAATAAGGCAATAAAATCAACAAACTTAAACAGCTTAATGTATACATCTTACACACACCAGCCGAGTCTCTCTCTCTCACTCACACACACACACACTAGTTCTATCCATCCTGCGCTTGGCTGGTGTCGATCTTCAGAATACGATCCCTTTTCTCCTTTCTTTCATGGGTTGAGCAGTGAAATAGTTCACAGTGTGGCCATTAAAAGCTTTATTTGCAGTTACACTGAAGCCTCTTGAAAGCCCCTTGACGCTGCCAGCGCAACCGAAAGTGGGCGTATATTATAGACACCCCCTCTGAGACCCTTCAGAATCATTGCACAGTTGAGCTCGTGCCCACTGGAATGAACGGGGCAATTCACACCTCACAGCAAGCGTTTCAGGCTCTCTGCGACCTTAGGCTTGGTCTACACTTACAACTTAGCCATGTACAGCCGCGTCTGCACTACAAAATAAACTCAAGCTCACTTAGGTCGGCAAACGGCCGCTGCAGTAATTACATTGCTGGGGCATGTCTCCACTTCGCTCCTTGTGTCGGCTGCGTGCTACGGGTGTGTCTGTGGATTGCACTGTCGGAGTGGGTGTAGCGGGGCAGTTACCCTGCTCCTGGGGAAAAAGCTCGGCTGATTGGGGGAAGCAGCCACAGCTGGCCCTGATATAACGGCTGAGGGAGGAGCTGGGTCAGTCTCACTCCAGCCTTGGAGGGGGAAGGACCTGGCTGCCTGGGAGACAGGGCACCTTGGGCAGAGCAGGGCTGGGGAAGGGCAGGAGGAGCTGGGGTGCTCCAGCCTGGCAACTCCCCAGGCTGAGGCCTAGTTAAAGGCCTAAGGTGGTACTGGGGCTGCAGAGGGGCAGCCCGGGGACAGGCAGAGGCAGCTGGTCCAACCCCCTTGCCCGTGATGAGTGGCCATGACAGTCTGCAGCCTGCCCCGGTGAGCGGGGCTAGATGAGGACTGGCAGTAGCCACGGAGGCGAGGTGGGTTTAGAGGGTTGGGGGTTCCCTGGGAGGGAAGACCCAGAGCGTGGGGACTGCCGTGGGGCAGAACCCCAGGGTAAGGGGCACCGGGATCTGGGAGGGACACTGAGCGGGAGAGACACCGGCCAGCAGGAGGCGCCGCGCCAGTGAGCCATCGATCTGCTACAGTGGGGCGTGGGGGGATGGCTCCTGACGGCGGGTAACCGTCGATGTGAGCAGCACAGTGTCTACCCTGACGCTGCATCACCCTAACTACAGCGACTCTGGCTCTGCGCCGCTCGTGGAGGTGCAGTCTTTACGCTGGCGGAGCAGGGAAGTCATGTCGCGGGCGTGCAAAGTGAGTGTGGACGCTCCCGCGGTTAGGTGGACATAAGCTGCCTTGCGCCGACCTAGTTCGGTAGCAGAGGCCCCGACCTTCTGGTTTGCCCAGGGGTGCTCGGCCCCTGCTCTGCCCCAGGCCCTGCCCCCCACTCCACCCCTTCCCCCAAGGCCCCACCCCCACTCGGCCTCTTCCTGCTCCTTTCTGACCCCTCCCCCCAGCGTGCCCCACCCTCACTCCACCTCTTCCTGCCCTCTGCTCCTCCTCCTTTCCCCCAGAGCATCTTGCCTGCTGCGGAACAGCTGACCTGCAGTGGGCGAGCCGGGGGCACCGCGAGGGAGAGGAAGGAGCTGATCGGCAGGGCCCGCCCGTGGGTGCTGAGCCCTGGAGCACCCACAGAGTCGGCACCTGTGCTGCGTAGCGAGGTCTCTGTGGTCAGAAGCTATCGGTGTGGCGCTCTGCTCGTGTTGGGCGATGACAGCAGTCGGCTGCGTGCGCGTTCCCTCCGGGTGCTGTCCCAGCTCTGCGCAGATCGCTGACACAGCAGACCCCGAATGACCACAGGCTCTAGTAAGGTACGAAGGCACCTGGCCAGGTTTATTGCTCAAACGAAGCGCAGGGATAGTTCCCTATAGACTCGACAGGGCATACTACGAATTTGTGCTCCCTGGCAATGGACACAGCTCAGTCAGCGGCGGGACTTTCCGCTGCCCCCTAGGCCGGACAGAGACACCCCCCCAGGGGTGCGTTCTTATACACAGGTACAAACAAGTTACACAACGTTCCTGACGTATCGAGGTGCAACCCCTTTCCGTAACTATGCACCACCCTTCTACGCAGTGAGGTGCCGCCTCTCACCTTGTACAGGTTGGTTCGAACAAAACAACTCTCTCCATCATACTAGCCTTTTGCCCCTGTCCTTGTTGTCTGTGTGGATGGTATCAAAATGTTCTTGTACCATTTGTAGACGGTCCTGGTACCCAATACACTTTAGATCTATGTTTGTGCAACAGCATATCTTTATGCACCATCAGCCTTCTCCTTGCCAGCTTCTGCGAGCAGGGTCTGCCTCTGGCTCACAGCTTAACGTTGCTTTCTGTTAGCAATGTCTTGACCATTGCTTTAGCTCAGGCCTTAGGTCTCGTACCTGGCCTCTGATACCAAGCGTTTATGTTTCAGGGCCGCATCTTACTACAGTCTCAGTCAGGGATGTGAAAAAACCACCCCACCCACCACAGCCAGCATTGCAATGTGTAGATGCAGCTGTGCCAATGGAAGAGCGCTTAGCTAACGTCGTTCGGGGAGGCAGTGTTCCTACACAAACTCCTGTCAGCATCTACGCCTGGTCTGTACTTAAGAGTGAGGCTGACATAGCAACTAGAGACTTAATTTTGTTAAAAAAAAAAAAAAAAAAAAGAGAGAGAGAGACTAAGAGGACAAATGAGAAGTCATGACAAAGCCCTGGCTGGGATGATTTAGTTGGGGTTGGTCCTGCTTTGAGCAGGGGGTGGGACTAGATGACCTCCTGAGGTCCCTTCCAACCCTGATCTTCTAGGATTCTAAGTCTGCTCAAAAATTTTTATAAAACAATTTCTTTTGTAATATACAGAATACAGGTTTTATCAGCAAGAGTTTGGAAGGACCTGGATAATTCACACATTGCTTTCCACTCATGCAAAGGAGCAGAGCTGAGACCTCTATGACACATGAATTAAGCTAAATGGCTGTAAGGCACCAGTTTAAGGTGTCCTCACAGAGGTTTGCTCTAGTCTAACTAAATCAAATTAAAAAGGGATTTTGGTTAAAGTGGTGCAACTTCTGCCTGTAGACCAGGCCTGAACTTGGTATCATGTTGTCACGCTGCCCGGAGAGACTCAAGGGCATGGGTACCAACCTCAGGGCAAACTGCCAGCAATAGGGCACAAACCCCCAAACTGGGTGTGAGATCTATGTTTCGATTTCACGAAAACCAAATATCAAGTGTAAACTCCTCAGGCACCATAACAGCCCAATCATGGAGTCACAGACAGTCGCCTGGGGTACCCTGCTCGATTTTGCCACCCAGGCAAGCCTGCCTTTATGATGGATGGTCACTTACACCAAAAATCTCAGCAATATTTAGCATCTGAAGAAGTGGGTATTCACCCATGAAAGCTTATGCTCCAATACGTCTGTTAGTCTATAAGGTGCCACAGGACTCTTTGCCGCTTTCACAGATCCAGACTAACACGGCCACCCCTCGGATACTTAGCATATTTAGGTTTCTCCCAGTTCCAAAGGACCCGTCACTTATACCATGCCAATTGCACTTTAGATCTCGCACCAAAGATGATGCTTGTGGCCAATCCTATAATAAACTCACTAAGAATTGATTAATTAAGAAAAGGAAAGAAGAATTCCTTATTTACAAGATTAACGCAGGTAAACATACATGCACACAAGGTGTGGGAACCGTGGTAATAGGTCATCTCTACATGCTCCTCAGGGCTAACCCAGGCTAACCTGGGATTCTTTTGCCTGTGTTATGTAGCTCTTTTGCACTTTTAGAGTTCAAGCCACATAAAGATGATAATTTTTCTTGTCAGGCAGTTTTAGTCCCTCCCTCCCCCAGTGTTTAAGCTGACAGGATGAGCGCTTCTGCCCCTCCCCTCTTCATGGGTGTGCAGGGGAACAATCCACAAAGTCTTTGGTTTATGACAGTGGCTCTCAACCTTTCCAGACGACTCTTCCCCTTTCAGGAGTTTGATTTGTCTTGTGTGCCCCCAAGTTTCCCCTCACTTAAAAATGACCTGCTTACAAAATCAGACCAAAAATACAAAAGTATCACAGTGCTGTCAAAGCGCACTATTACCGAAAAATTGCTGCCTTTCTCATTTTTATCGTACAATTATAAAATAAATCAATTGGGATACAAATATTGCACTTACATTTCAGTGGACAGTCTATAGAGCCGTGTAAACACGTCATGGTCTGTATGAAATTTTAGTTTGTACTGACTTTGCTCGTGCTTTTTATATGGCCTGCTGTAAAACTAGAAAATGCCTAGATGAGTTGATGGAGACCCCCTGGAAGACCTCTGTGTATCCCCAGGGGTACATGTACCCCTGGTTGAGAATCACTGGTGTATGATGTCCCACAATGGCCTGTTTGGATCCAATAGGCCTTCCTGATGGGCAGGAGATCACCCTTCCCGGGGCAAACCAGTATTTCACACTTGATGAGTTTTCTTTCCTGGCTGGGTTTACGGTTTCAGAGCAAACGTTTTTACAAAACCCTCAAGTACTACCTCCATATAGAGCAGGGGTCGAGGACTCGAACCCCAGACGGCACGGTTCGTTGTCTGACCAGAGAGAGACAGCCAACACCAGCAAGGTCCGAACTCAAAGCTCTTTATTGAAGAGTGCACGCAACAATAGAGAGCTGCCCGTCTCCAAAGAGAACCAGCCAGCCTCTAAGTAAAACTCATAGGTTTTTATAGACAGTCCCGTCGCGTCACAGATTTATTCATAAAGCAGCCCCCCCCCACCATATTAGTTAAAATCCTCTTTCTCTGTATGCATGCACATCTACCCCCCCTTATTGTAGATAACTTTTAGCAAATCACAGTGCTTCACTAACTTTCTTATCGGAATGGGTGTCAACCAGGAGATGAGGAGTTAAAACAGACATAACACAAGAACAGGGAGTGGAAAACAGCGCCTCTGTATCTCAAGGATTGTTCCCAGCACATCTGGTACAAAACTGCAGGAATGCAGGCCTCCCTTTTTTTCTCACTCTCTGTAACTTAAACAAATATTCCTTCATTCTACTTTCAGAGACTTTCCCAGCAGCCTCTCTTGGCCTGACTTGGGTTCGGTTGGCATAACTGCCTCTTGTTTAGCTTTTCTCACCTAACACAGGGGATTGAGGCATAAAAAGTGAAATTAAGGCAGGCCGCAACTCACAAGCATTTCCTAAAGTCTGAACACATTTTTGTAAGCTTAACATCTATATTAACAATCCTCACACACAGACTGGTTTCCAGCTCTGAATTTGTCAGGGCTGAGGCCTAGAGTCCTGGCATGAGCTGGCACCTGGTCGGCCAGTGTCACACCTGCCTCCAGCTGAGATTGGATTGGTTGGGTTTTTTTCATGCATTACAGGCAACTTGATTTCTTGGTGATGTTGTTTTGACTTTTTCTCTTCTCCCTCCAAAGCCTTTGCCAAGACTCTTTGGGTATCTTCAGCAAGGTTGCTTATAAAGTTATCCAGCATAAACTTTGTTGTGCCAAAAGAAACCTGTGCAGAAAACAGTGACCCGACCACTGGCATAGTCCAGGCAAAGTAAGTCAGATACATCACTCCCTCACCTGCAGACTTTTCCAGCAGCTTCAGTACAAGGTCAGTAGTTATTTCTGTGACCAGTGGAGAACTTATCACGGCCTTCAGATCTTTCTCCCGCTTCCCAACCTGTTCAGCGAGTGCAGTGAGGGAGTCAGAATTCAGGCCAAAATTCTTGCAGTAATCTCTCATGCAACCCACCAAGATAGCAATGTCAGCAACAAGAGAAAGACCCGGAAGAGGAATAGCACCAGGACCGCCCGACAAGGTAGCTGGATTACATGTGGTCTTCTGCATGGCTGTTTTCTTCTCTTGCAGGGTCGAGCATGAGGTATCGAGCAGCTTTTGCAACATAGCATGGCAGAGTTCTTTACCCAGAGTTTCCTTCAGGAGGGGAAAATCGTGCTTGTCAGATTCCCAGTTGGAGAGGAGAAAAACCTGAGGGTCATTCACCCCTGCTCTTTGCAGATGGGCTTTGCAGTCCTCTCTGATCTGTTGCAGGGTTCTCACCTCACTATAGTTTATTTTTCTCTTTTCAGCCCCCAAGTCTTGGTCCACTTTGGAGCGTACAAAATAAAACTTCTTCATGTTCTCCTGGATCTTCTGTGCAAGGTTGGCATGAATATCTCTGAAGCGTGTAGCAGTGACAATAAGGAAAAAATCATATCCTGACAAGTATTTATCAGTCATCTTGTGTTCAATTGACTGAAAATTTGGCGTTCCGATTCCTGGAAGGTCCCATAAGAAAACATTAGGGTATTCAGGATGTGAATACATGGTTGACCACACGGTCGTTTCCACCACCCCGACCTCAGCGGCTCCTATATCACCATCAGCTAAGCCCAGGAAGGCATTGACAAACGATGACTTTCCAGAGCCCGACTCCCCGATGACAGCAATTTCGAATAATCTGGGTGACTTGATCATCTGCTGCGCTATCGAAGCTGCTTTTCTAAGGTTTCCTTCTTGGACAGCAGCTTTGAATTCTTCTTCGCTCATAGTGGGAGATTTTTTCCCAACCGCTACTGGGTCAATGGACTTTTACTGAGACTTCCTGTGAGCCGCTCAATCGACCTAAGCTGCCTGTCTTTGAAAAAGAGAACAAATACTTCAGTTATTAAAAATAAATGGAATTAATCTCCCCTATGACCCTGCCATTATATCTACTATAAGTCCTCAAGACCTAGGGTCAGATCCTGGAGCTACGGCTGTTTTATCCCAGCTGGGAATCTGTCCCCAATCACCCCAGTGGAGCTACGGCCCGTTGACCCAAGCTGGCAATCTGCCCCTTCATTACTGTGTTATTAGTACTATTCTATTTTGGCCAAGCAAAGTGAGGTCCTACATGCAACTTGATGGCATTTCTCTGTTTGTTTGTCTGCCCGTTGGACAAGCAGAACGGGGAAATAGACACACTGGGTACGTCTACACTGCAGTAAAACACCTGTGGCTGGCCCGTGTCGGCTGTCTCGGGCTCATGGGGCTTGGGCTGTGCGGCAATAAAATTACAGTGTAGACCTCCGGGCTCGGGCTGGATCCCGGGCTCTGGGCCCCTCGGGGGACACAGGCCAGCTGCAGATGGTTTATTGCAGTGTAGATGTACCCACTAAGCCCTTGGCAACTGGTTAGCTGGCCAAGCAGCTTCAACCAACTCCGTAAGGGCAGGTCTACACTACAAGCTGGCACCGATGCAGCTGCACCACTGTAGTGCTTCTGGTGAAGATGCTCTCAGCTGACAGGAGAGATCTCCCATCGGCTTCATAGCTCCACCTCTGCGAGAGGCGGCAGCTATGTCAGGGCAGAGGATTTCCTTCTGACAGCGCTGTCTACACGGGGGTGGGGGAGTCAGATTGCCATAAACCAGGTCTCTCAGGGGATTTTTTCACCCCCCTGAGCACTGTTGTTATTCGGAAGTAAGTGTGTGGTGTAGACAAAATCAAAGAACCAGTTGATGGCCCTATTAACACCTTCACAGCTCTCCAATCTCTCCTTCCCCAGACCTGGAGAAGAGCCCTGGGTAGCTCCGGAGCTCATCTCTCTCTCAGACAGAAGTTGGTCCAATAAAAGCTATTCCCTCCTCCACCTTGTCTCTCTAATATCCTGGGACCCACATGGCTACAACTACACCACAAACAACATTCTCCCAACGGAACGGAACATGTCGACCTCTTAATGACTGATCTCACAGACAGAAAGAAAAGACATAATAATGGGAGGGGGATGGGAAGCATACAGAGCCCCTGGCTTGGGGTAGGGAGTCTTTCAAATAGAGGGGGATGCGTGGGGGCACCCAGGAAGCTTGTGGAGAGACAGAAGGTCAGGTACGGCTGGAAGAAGACAGAGTGGGAAGAAATCTACCTTGGACCCAGACTGTAACTTGTGAAGTCTTAGCTGCTAGAAAGCATCTTTATTTACTTTTATTTGCTTGTCATCATTTTTGTCTTTATCCCTTGTACCTGAATTCACTGAGCCTAACAAAAGAGAGGACTGATGTCTACACTATGAACCTCACACCACCACAGCCATGCCGCTCAGCCGTGCTCTCTAAGTTACGCAGGGTGGCCGCTCTCTGTCAGCGGGAGAGAGCTCTCCTGCCCACGAAATAAAACCGCCCCCAATGAAGGGTACTGGGCTGTGGGAGTGGGGGAGATCTATGCGTGTTGGGGTCCTGGGCAGGGGGGGTCTGCGTGGGGTACCGGGAGGTTGCAGTGGGGCTGAGGATGGGGGTGGGGGCTGGATTCAGGGCACTGTGCATTTGTGTGGGAGGGTGCTGGGCATAGCGGATCCATGGGGGGCTGGGCGGGGGGGGCTGCGTGGCCCGGCATGGACCCACCTCTACAGGGAAGGGGCACGCTGGCAGCACAGGGCTGGGCGGGGCAGTGTGCGTCTGGCGACTGCCGGTTTGTAAACAGTGCCCCCACATTGGGCGTGACCGCCCCCGCCGTGCCTTGTCCCTGGCCGGCCCCTCGCTCCAAGGACCGACCTCCCTGCGCCATGTTCCATTGCTCCCATAGGGGCCCACAAAAAGTTTATCCGACCCTGACTGGGTCAGAGCTATGGTTCATCTAGCCCAGTATCCCATCTTCCAACAGTGGCCAATGCCAGGTGCCCCCGAGGGAATGAACAGAATAATCAGGGAACCATCAAGTGACCCATCCCCTCTTGTCCTGTCCAGCTCCTGGCAGTCAAAGCTTAGGGACCCATCCCTGCCCGTCCTGGCTCATAGACATTGGTGAATCTACCCTCCATGAACGTATCTAATTCTGTTCTTAGCCTAGTTATATTTTTGGCCTTCACAACATCCCCGGGCAAACAAGTTCCCCAGGGTGCCTGTGTGTTGGGTGAAGAAGCACTGCCTTGTGTTTGTTTTAAACCTGCCGCCTGTTAATTTGACTGGGTGACCCCTGCTGGTTGTGTTATGTGAAGGGGTAAATAACACTTCCTTCTTCACTCTCTCCTTCCATTCATGGAATCATGGAATTGCAGGACGGGAAGGGACCTCGAGAGGTCGTCTAGTCCAGGCCCAGGCACTCAAGGCAGGGTTACGTAATAACTAGACCATCCCTGACAGATGTTTGTCTAACCTGCTCTTAAAAACCTCTAATGACGGAGATTCCACAACCTCCCTAGGCAATTTGTTCTTGGCAGTTAGGAAGTATTTCCTGATGTCCAACCTAAACCTCATGGTTGTACAGACTGACATTCTGACATGGGTGGCTTTATTGCATCGGCGTAACGGGGCGCTTACGTTGTCGGAGACAAATTAGTGTGTAGACATGTGCACAGATAGGTGGACGCAAAGTGACTTATGTCAACCAAATTCTGTAGCACAGACCAGGCCTCAGGCTCTCCTGTTGAAGCTTTGAATCCATAGTTAAAGAGATACTGGGCCACACAGAGGGTGCGTGAGAATGACTGTATAGCCTGGTGGTGAGAGCACCCACCTGGAAAACACAGTGTGGAGTTCGCCCGCTCACTGACCCTTCAATTATGTATCCACCATGGAACAGCGTCCCCAGGGGAGACTCGGGGAGCCCGCGTCAGCCAGTCACCTTATGCCAGGGGCTACCGCAGCTGCCACTGGCTGACCCATTTGGGCAGTACCGGGTTCACCGCGGCACTGGGCCCACACTCAGAAGGGGCCCCGGTGTCCGGACTTGCTGCTTCAGCCTCCAGCGACCAGCCCAATCCCCCGGCCGGCTGAGCTGGCCAGGAAAACTGCCCCTGCCGCCTGTGAGTGCTGGGGGCAGTTCCCCCCTGTCCCCCAAGGCAGGGAGCCAGGGGAGTAGAGTGGAGCGGGCTGGGGCCAGGTCACTCCACTTCCCGTCGCCCCGGGACTGCGGGGTCGGGCCCGCCTGCTCCTGCCCCCCACAGACCTTGGGCACAGTCCCCCCACCGCGCGGAGGCCTGGGGACACCCCCCCTTCCCCTGCGTAGGGCACCACAATGTCGAGGGATGGCCTTGCTGGTCCTGGCTGGTTGTGCCGCTTCCGGGGGGCCAGAGGGTCCCTGACTGGCCCCAGCAGTGTTGCTGGTTGAGCTCCCCTTCTGTGTGCTGGGAGCCATCCTGTTTTCCGTACAACGGTGAGTGCCTATGGGGGGGAAGGGCAGGGGCAGGCTGGGGCTAGGGGGAAAGAGGCAGGGGGGAAGGAAGTGGGTGGGGTGGGGAGGAGAAGGGGGCAAAGGAAGCGGGGGCCAGGGGAAGCGGGGGCTGGGGGAAAGAGGCAGTGAGGACAAGATGGGGGTGGGATGGGGAAGAGATGGGGCAGTGGGGAAGGGGCCTGGGATGGGGAAGGGAAGAGAAGGGGCCAGGGGAAGCGGGGGCTGGGGGAAAGAAGCAGTGAGGACAAGGGGGGTGGGATGGGGAGGAGATGGGGAAGAGAAGGAAGCAGGGGAAGCAGGGAAAGAGGCAGTGGGGAAGGAAGGGGGTGGGGTGGGGAGGAGATGGAGCGGTGGGGAAGGGGCATGGGATGGGGAAGTGGGGGATGGGGGAAAGAGGCAGTGGGGATGAAGGGGGTGGGATGAGGAGGAGATGGGGCAGTGGGGAAGGGATATGGGATGGGGAAGAGAAGGGGATGGGGGAAAGAGGCAGTGGGGAAGGAAGAGGGTGAGGTGGGGAGGAGATGGGGCAGTGGGGAAGGGGCAGGGGATGGGGAAGAGAAGGGGAGGGGGAAGTGGGGGAAGAGGCAGTGGGGAAGGGGCAGGGGATGGGGAAGAGAAGGGGAGTGGGAAGCGGGGGAAGAGGCAGTGGGGAAGGGGCAGGGGATGGAGAAGAGAAGGGGAGTGGGAAGTGGGGGAAGAGGCAGTGGGGAAGGGGCAGGGGATGGGGAAGAGAAGGGGAGTGGGAAGTGGGGGAAGAGGCCGTGGGGAAGGGGCAGGGGATGGGGAAGAGAAGGGGAGGGGGAAGTGGGGGCAGGGGGAAGAGGCAGTGGGGAAGGAAGAGGGTGAGGTGGGGAGGAGATGGGGCAGTGGGGAAGGGGCAGGGGATGGGGAAGAGAAGGGGAGGGGGGAAGCTGGAGCCCAGCCTGCGGCATCCCCTTGGCAGAAGCTGGGGCTCCCCTGTTCAGCAGGCCCATCGAACCCTCACCCTGACAAGCCCCACCTCCCCTGCATCTGTACCACCCCGATGAACCCCCCTGACACCCTCCCCACTGAGCCCCAACCACCTGCAACTGGACCCCCACCCAAATGAAGCCCACCTCCCCTGCACTAGACCCCCCCCGCTGAGCCCCAGACACCTTCACCTGGATCCCCTGCAGAGTCCCATTTGCCCCTGCACCTGGAACCCCTCAATGAGCTTCTGTGCATCCAGATCTCCCACTGAGCCGCCCGCACCCAGATTGCCCCACAGCGAACTCTCTGACCCCCACCTGGATCCCCCCACACTAAGTCCCTCTCCACGTGGATCCTGCTGCTGGGCTGAGCCTGCTCACCCACGCCTGGGGTGCCTGGCACAGGGGGGCAGGGCCCCAGGGTGTTGCTGGGACAGGCCTGGCCCTTGCATTGTGTCAGGGTCGGGTGCAGCCTCACTGCCGAGTCCCTGTCCCGGGGTGGGGTGGGGGGAGGCTGCAGGGATCTCCCACCTCCATGCAACCAGTGGCCTGTGCTCCCCACTGCCATGTTGGAGCCTCCACATTTATTTATTGGACAAATAAAATTTGCAGAATTTTAAACTATTACGTGCAGAATTTTTATGTTTCTGGTGCAGAATCCCCTCAGGAATATGGGGTGCTGTGCAGCTGTGATAGTGGGCTGTGAGGAAAGTGGGGGGCAGTGGGGAGATCTATGGGCAGGGGGCGCTGGGCATAAGGGTGGGCACTGGGCAGGGGGGCGGTGTGGTGCGGGCCCACCCCCAAGGGGAAGGGTCACGCTGGCAGCACAGGGCTGGGCAGGCCAGTGTGCGTCTGGCAGCTGCAGATTTGTAAACAGTGCCCCTCCTGCTGGGCTGTGTGGAGCGGGGCTGCTCCCGCTGCGCTGGGCCTCATTGCCCCCAGCCCGCCCTTCACTCTCGAGACTGACCATCCCGCCCCCTTGCACCTTGCCCCATGGGGGCCCACAAATATGTATGGTGCTGGGCCCACAAAAACTTAATCCGGCCCTGCATTTGAGCTCTGATAGCAAAGGGAGTGGGCTGAAGACGGGGCGGGTGGCTGTCCACTCTGGAACACACAGGCCCTCCCAGAAAATAGCCCCAGGCTAGTGAGCTGGTTAATTTTATTTCTGGTTTTGTAACTTATGGCAGGGGCACGCAGCACCTTGAATAGGCCCCTTTATGCTTTTGCATACAAAGCTACATAAATTAACACAAACAGGTTTTAGTGACAGCCAGCACCCCAGCAGAGGGAAGAGGCGCTGGTCCACTCCCCACCTGGGCCAGTTGCTGGGGGGACACTTGACCTGCATGACCCCCCCGACCTGTGGCCTTGGGTCTAAATAATACTTTGTCCTGTCATGAGTGCCAGGAACTGGACTAAAAACCCTCTTGAGCTCGCTTCCAGTCCTATGACTCTGTGAATCTAGAGCTGGGAAAATAATGGATTTCACAGTTTGTTGGCAATTTTGAAAAGTCAGGGGAATAAAAAGCATTTGGGGTTGAGCCGAAAACAGAACTTTTTAAACCTGTCAGCTAATTAACGAGTTAAATTTTTGTTTTGTTTTGGGACAAAGGAAACATTTCATTTCAGTTCTGCCATTTTTTAAATCATTGTGTAATTAAAGAAATCAGAGGAAATTGTGACACAAAAAGCCACTCTGAAACTTTTCATTTACAAAATGTCATTAGGAAACATTTCTGTTTTTTCCTGCAATTAGGGTGCCCCTCCCCCCAAACGAATAATTTGGCAAAATCAACTGAAATTCACAAAACATTTCAGTATCACCAAACCTGCATTTTTTGCACCCCCCTACCCCCCACACAAATGTTTTAGGCAAAACTGTTTTGCCCAGCTCCGACGACAAGCCCCTGGAGTTGTCTTTGGCTGGGTGACCAGGGGGGAGTTGAGTGTGGAATGGTAAACACGGAAGTATCTAGAAGCTATTTTCAGCAAGACCTTCATAGCAACCATTTTCAATCACTTGTGCCTTGAACCTACAGACACGAAGAAGCTGCTAAAATGACACCAGGAATCAATTTAACCAACCCACCCTGGAGCAGAAAATCTCTTACCTTCCACCCCTGGGTGTTTCCATTCCTGGGACCTTCTCGGGAAGTTAAAGAAATATGGTAATTCTTTGTGTTTCACCCATCTCTCTCTCTCTCTCTCCCTGTAAGTCTGTGATGCAGTAATACGGAAACTGAAAGTACCACGCAATCTATTGAAATAACAGGAAGCAGAGCTTAAGTATAATTTCTGTGAGCTCCACCCGGCACGCAGCCACAAGGCTTCCCCATCCCACCCCCCACTTGTCCTCACTGCCTCTTTCCCCCAGCCCCCGCTTCCCCTTGCCCCCGCTTCCTTTGCCCCCTTCTCCTCCCCACCGCACCCACTTCCTTCCCCCCTGCCCTTCCCCCCCCATAGGCACTCACCGTTGTACGGAAAACAGGATGGCTCCCAGCACACAGAAGGGGAGCTCAACCAGCAACACTGCTGGGGCCAGTCAGGGACCCTCTGGCCCCCCGGAAGCGGCACAACCAGCCAGGACCAGCAAGGCCATCCCTCGACATTGTGGTGCCCTACGCAGGGGAAGGGGGGGTGTCCCCAGGCCTCCGCGCGGCGGGGGGACTGTGCCCAAGGTCTGTGGGGGGCAGGAGCAGGCGGGCCCGACCCCGCAGTCCCGGGGCGACGGGAAGTGGAGTGACCTGGCCCCAGCCCGCTCCGCTCTACTCCCCTGGCTCCCTGCCTTGGGACTTGGGGGGCAGGGGGGAACTGGCCCCCAGTACTCACAGGCGGCAGGGGCAGTTTTCCTGGCCAGCTCAGCCGGCCGGGGGATTGGGCTGGTCGCTGGAGGCTGAAGCAGCAAGTCCGGACACCGGGGCCCCTTCTGAGTGTGGGCCCAGTGCCGCGGTGAATCCGGTACTGCCCAAATGGGTCAGCCAGTGGCAGCTGCGGTAGCCCCTGGCATAAGGTGACTGGCTGACGCGGGCTCCCCGAGTCTCTCCTGGGGACGCTGCTCCATGGTGGATACATAATTGAAGGGTCAGTGAGCGGGCGAACGCCACACTGTGTTTTCCAGGTGGGTGCTCTAACCACCAGGCTCTACAGTCATTCTCACGCGCCCTCTGTCTGGCCCAGTCTCTCTTTAACTATTGATCCAAAGCTTCAACAGGAGAGCCTGAGGCCTGGTCTGTCCTACAGAATTTGGTTGACATAAGTCACTTTTGGCACCTTAGAGACTAACCAATTTATCTGAGCATGAGCTTTCGTGAGCTACAGCTCACTTCATCGGATACATCGGATGAAGTGAGCTGTAGCTCACGAAAGCTCATGCTCAAATAAATTGGTTAGTCTCTAAGGTGCCACAAGTACTCCTTTTCTTTTTGCGAATACAGACTAACATGGCTGTTACTCTGAAATAAGTCACTTTGCGTCCACCTATCTGTGCACGTGTCTACATGCTAATTTGTCTCCGGACAACGTAAGCGCCCCGTTACGCCGATGCAATAAAGCCACCCATGTCAGAAAGTCAGTCTGTACAACCATGAGGTTTAGGTTGGACATCAGGAAATACTTCCTAACTGCCAAGAACAAATTGCCTAGGGAGGTTGTGGAATCTCCGTCATTAGAGGTTTTTAAGAGCAGGTTAGACAAACATCTGTCAGGGATGGTCTAGTTATTACATAACCCTGCCTTGAGTGCCTGGGCCTGGACTAGACGACCTCTCGAGGTCCCTTCCCGTCCTGCAATTCCATGATTCCATGAATGGAAGGAGAGAGTGAAGAAGGAAGTGTTATTTACCCCTTCACATAACACAACCAGCAGGGGTCACCCAGTCAAATTAACAGGCGGCAGGTTTAAAACAAACACAAGGCAGTGCTTCTTCACCCAACACACAGGCACCCTGGGGAACTTGGTTGCCCGGGGATGTTGTGAAGGCCAAAAATATAACTAGGCTAAGAACAGAATTAGATACGTTCATGGAGGGTAGATTCCCCAATGTCTATGAGCCAGGACGGGCAGGGATGGGTCCCTAAGCTTTGACTGCCAGGAGCTGGACAGGACAAGAGGGGATGGGTCACTTGATGGTTCCCTGATTATTCTGTTCATTCCCTCGGGGGCACCTGGCATTGGCCACTGTTGGAAGACGGGATACTGGGCTAGATGAACCATTGCTCTGACCCAGTCAGGGCCGGATAAACTTTTTGTGGGCCCCTATGGGAGCAATGGAACATGGCGCAGGGAGGTCGGTCCTTGGAGCGAGGGGCCGGCCAGGGGCAAGGCACGGCGGGGGCGGTACGCCCAATGTGGGGGCACTGTTTACAAACCGGCAGTCGCCAGACGCACACTGCCCCGCCCAGCCCTGTGCTGCCAGCGTGCCCCTTCCCTGTAGAGGTGGGTCCATGCTGGGTCACGCAGCGCCCCCGCCCAGCCCCGCATGGACCCGCTATGCCCAGCACCCTCCCACACAAATGCACAGCGCCCTGAATCCAGCCCCCGCCCCCATCCTCAGCCCCACTGCAACCTCCCGGTACCCCACGCAGACGCCCCCTGCCCAGGACCCCAACACGCATAGATCTCCCCCACTCCCACAGCCCAGTACCCTTCATTGGGGGCGGTTTTATTTCATGGGCAGGAGAGCTCTCTCCCGCTGACAGAGAGCGGCCACCCTGCGTAACTTAGAGAGCACGGCTGAGCGGCACGGCTGTGGTGGTGTGAGGTTCATAGTGTAGACGTCAGTCCTCTCTTTTGTTAGGCTCAGTGAATTCAGGTACAAGGGATAAAGACAAAAATGATGACAAGCAAATAAAAGTAAATAAAGATGCTTTCTAGCAGCTAAGACTTAACAAGTTACAGTCTGGGTCCAAGGTAGATTTCTTCCCACTCTGTCTTCTTCCAGCCGTACCTGACCTTCTGTCTCTCCACAAGCTTCCTGGGTGCCCCCACGCATCCCCCTCTATTTGAAAGACTCCCTACCCCAAGCCAGGGGCTCTGTATGCTTCCCATCCCCCTCCCATTATTATGTCTTTTCTTTCTGTCCGTGAGATCAGTCATTAAGATGTCGACATGTTCCGTTCCGTTGGGAGAACGTTGTTTGTGGTGTAGTTGTAGCCATGTGGGTCCCAGGATGTTAGAGAGACAAGGTGGGGGAGGGAATAGCTTTTATTGGACCAACTTCTGTCCCAGAGAGAGACGAGCTCCGGAGCTACCCAGGGCTCTTCTCCAGGTCTGGGGAAGGAGAGATTGGAGAGCTGTGAAGGTGTTAATAGGGCCATCAGCTGGTTCTTTGATTTTGTCTACACCACACACTTACTTCTGAATAACAACAGTGCTCAGGGGGGTGAAAAAATCCCCTGAGAGACCTGGTTTATGGCAATCTGACTCCCCCACCCCCGTGTAGACAGCGCTGTCAGAAGGAAATCCTCTGCCCTGACATAGCTGCCGCCTCTCGCAGAGGTGGAGCTATGAAGCCGATGGGAGATCTCTCCTGTCAGCTGAGAGCATCTTCACCAGAAGCATTACAGTGGTGCAGCTGCATCGGTGCCAGCTTGTAGTGTAGACCTGCCCTTACAGAGTTGGTTGAAGCTGCTTGGCCAGCTAACCAGTTGCCAAGGGCTTAGTGGGTACATCTACACTGCAATAAACCATCTGCAGCTGGCCCGTGTCCCCCGAGGGGCCCAGAGCCCGGGATCCAGCCCAAGCTCGGAGGTCTACACTGTGATTTTATTGCCGCACAGCCCAAGCCCCATGAGCCCGAGTCAGCCGACACGGGCCAGCCACAGGTGTTTTACTGCAGTGTAGACGTACCCAGTGTGTCTATTTCCCCGTTCTGCTTGTCCAACGGGCAGACAAACAAACAGAGAAATGCCATCAAGTTGCATGTAGGACCTCACTTTGCTTGGCCAAAATAGAATAGTACTAATAACACAGTAATGAAGGGGCAGATTGCCAGCTTGGGTCAACGGGCCGCAGCTCCACTGGGATGATTGGGGACAGATTCCCAGCTGGGATAAAACAGCAGTAGCTCCAGGATCTGACCCTAGGTCTTGAGGACTTATAGTAGATATAATGGCAGGGTCATAGGGGAGATTAATTCCATTTATTTTTAATAACTGAAGTATTTGTTCTCTTTTTCAAAGACAGGCAGCTTAGGTCGATTGAGCGGCTCACAGGAAGTCTCAGTAAAAGTCCATTGACCCAGTAGCGGTTGGGAAAAAATCTCCCACTATGAGCGAAGAAGAATTCAAAGCTGCTGTCCAAGAAGGAAACCTTAAAAAAGCAGCTTCGATAGCGCAGCAGATGATCAAGTCACCCAGATTATTCGAAATTGCTGTCATCGGGGAGTCGGGCTCTGGAAAGTCATCGTTTGTCAATGCCTTCCTGGGCTTAGCTGATGGTGATATAGGAGCCGCTGAGGTCGGGGTGGTGGAAACGACCGTGTGGTCAACCATGTATTCACATCCTGAATACCCTAATGTTTTCTTATGGGACCTCCCAGGAATTGGAACGCCAAATTTTCAGTCAATTGAACACAAGATGACTGATAAATACTTGTCAGGATATGATTTTTTCCTTATTGTCACTGCTACATGCTTCAGAGATATTCATGCCAACGTTGCACAGAAGATCCAGGAGAACATGAAGAAGTTTTATTTTGTGCGCTCCAAAGTGGACCAAGACTTGGGGGCTGAAAAGAGAAAAATAAACTATAGTGAGGTGAGAACTCTGCAACAGATCAGAGAGGACTGCAAAGCCCATCTGCAAAGAGCAGGGGTGAATGACGCTCAGGTTTTTCTCCTCTCCAACTGGGAATCTGACAAGCACGATTTTCCCCTCCTGAAGGAAACTCTGGATAAAGAACTCTGCCATGCTATGTTGCAAAAGCTGCTCGATACCTCATGCTCGACCCTGCAAGAGAAGAAAACAGCCATGCAGAAGACCACATGTAATCCAGCTACCTTGTCGGGCGGTCCTGGTGCTATTCCTCTTCCGGGTCTTTCTCTTGTTGCTGACATGTCTATCTTGGTGGGTTGCATGAGAGATTACTGCAAGAATTTTGGCCTGAATTCTGACTCCCTCACTGCACTCGCTGAACAGGTTGGGAAGCGGGAGAAAGATCTGAAGGCCGTGATAAGTTCTCCACTGGTCACAGAAATAATTACTGACCTTGTACTGAAGCTGCTGGAAAAGTCTGCAGGTGAGGGAGTGATGTATCTGACTTACTTTGCCTGGAGTATGCCAGTGGTCGGGTCACTGTTTTCTGCACAGGTTTCTTTTGGCACAACAAAGTTTATGCTGGATAACTTTATAAGCGACCTTGCTGAAGATACCCAAAGAGTCCTGGCAAAGGCTTTGGAGGGAGAAGAGAAAAAGTCAAAACAACATCACCAAGAAATCAAGTTGCCTGTAATGCATGAAAAAAACCCAACCAATCCAATCTCAGCTGGAGGCAGGTGTGACACTGGCCGACCAGGTGCCAGCTCATGCCAAGACTCTAGGCCTCAGCCCTGACAAATTCAGAGCTGGAAACCAGTCTGTGTGTGAGGATTGTTAATATAGATGTTAAGCTTACAAAAATGTGTTCAGACTTTAGGAAATGCTTGTGAGTTGCGGCCTGCCTTAATTTCACTTTTAATGTCTCAATCCCCTGTGTTAGGTGAGAAAAGCTAAACAAGAGGCAGTTATGCCGACCGAACCCAAGTCAGGCCAAGAGAGGCTGCTGGGAAAGTCTCTGAAAGTAGAATGAAGGAATATTTGTTTAAGTTACAGAGAGTGAGAAAAAAAGGGAGGCCTGCATTCCTGCAGTTTTGTACCAGGTGTGCTGGGAACAGTCCTT
Source organism: Chelonia mydas (assembly GCF_015237465.2). Classification (NCBI taxonomy): domain Eukaryota; kingdom Metazoa; phylum Chordata; order Testudines; family Cheloniidae; genus Chelonia; species Chelonia mydas. The sequence continues at coordinate 17,324,810 of NC_051264.2, read as the reverse complement.
GAGATACAGAGGCGCTGTTTTCCACTCCCTGTTCTTGTGTTATGTCTGTTTTAACTCCTCGTCTCCTGGTTGACACCCATTCCGATAAGAAAGTTAGTGAAGCACTGTGATTTGCTAAAAGTTATCTACAATAAGGGGGGTAGATGTGCATGCATACAGAGAAAGAGGATTTTAACTAATATGGTGGGGGGGGGGGGGGGGCTGCTTTATGAATAAATCTGTGACGCGACGGGACTGTCTATAAAAACCTATGAGTTTTACTTAGAGGCTGGCTGGTTCTCTTTGGAGACGGGCAGCTCTCTATTGTTGCGTGCACTCTTCAATAAAGAGCTTTGAGATCGGACCTTGCTGGTGTTGGCTGTCTCTCTCTGGTCAGACAACGAACCGTGCCGGCTGGGGTTCGAGTCCTCGACCCTGCTCTATATGGAGGTAGTACTTGAGGGTTTTGTAAAAACGTTTGCTCTGAAACCGTAAACCCAGCCAGGAAAGAAAACTCATCAAGTGTGAAATACTGGTTTGCCCCAGGAAGGGTGATCTCCTGCCCATCAGGAAGGCCTATTGGATCCAAACAGGCCATTGTGGGACATCATACACCAGTGATTCTCAACCAGGGGTACATGTACCCCTGGGGATATACAGAGGTCTTCCAGGGGGTCCATCAACTCATCTAGGCATTTTCTAGTTTTACAACAGGCCACATAAAAAGCACGAGCGAAGTCAGTACAAACTAAAATTTCATACAGACCATGACGTGTTTACACGGCTCTATAGACTGTCCACTGAAATGTAAGTGCAATATTTGTATCCCAATTGATTTATTTTATAATTGTATGATAAAAATGAGAAAGGCAGCAATTTTTTGGTAATAGTGCGCTTTGATAGCACTGTGATACTTTTGTATTTTTGGTCTGATTTTGTAAGCAGGTCATTTTTAAGTGAGGGGAAACTTGGGGGCACACAAGACAAATCAAACTCCTGAAAGGGGAAGAGTCGTCTGGAAAGGTTGAGAGCCACTGTCATAAACCAAAGACTTTGTGGATTGTTCCCCTGCACACCCATGAAGAGGGGAGGGGCAGAAGCGCTCATCCTGTCAGCTTAAACTCTGGCGGAAGGGAGGGACTAAAACTGCCTGACAAGAAAAGTTATCACCTTTATGTGGCTTGAACTCTAAAAGTACAAAAGAGCTACATAACACAGGCAAAAGAATCCCAGGTTAGCCTGGGTTAGCCCTAAGGAGCATGTAGAGATGACCTATTACCACGGTTCCCACACCTTGTGTGCATGTATGTTTACCTGCGTTAATCTTGTAAATAAGGAATTCTTCTTTCCTTTTCTTAATTAATCAATTCTTAATGAGTTTATTATAGGATTGGCCACAAGCATCATCTTTGGTGCGAGATCTAAAGTGCAATTGGCATGGTATAAGTGACAGGTCCTTTGGAACTGGGAGAAACCTAAATATGCTAAGTATCCAAGGGGTGGCCGTGTTAGTCTGGATCTGTGAAAGCGGCAAAGAGTCCTGTGGCACCTTATAGACTAACAGACGTATTGGAGCATAAGCTTTCGTGGGTGAATACCCACTTCTTCAGATGCTAAATATTGCTGAGATTTTTGGTGTAAGTGACCATCCATCATAAAGGCAGGCTTGCCTGGGTGGCAAAATCGAGCAGGGTACCCCAGGCGACTGTCTGTGACTCCATGATTGGGCTGTTATGGTGCCTGAGGAGTTTACACTTGATATTTGGTTTTCGTGAAATCGAAACATAGATCTCACACCCAGTTTGGGGGTTTGTGCCCTATTTCTGGCAATTTGCCCTGAGGTTGGTACCCATGCCCTTGAGTCTCTCCAGGCAGCATGACAACATGATACCAAGTTCAGGCCTGGTCTACAGGCAAAAGTTGCACCACTTTAACCAAAATCCCTTTTTAATTTGATTTAGTTAGACTAGAGCAAACCTCTGTGAGGACACCTTAAACTGGTGCCTTACAGCCATTTAGCTTAATTCATGTGTCACAGAGGTCTCAGCTCTGCTCCTTTGCATGAGTGGAAAGCTATGTGTGAATTATCCAGGTCCTTCCAAACTCTTGCTGATAAAACCTGGATTCTGTATATTACAAAAGAAATTGTTTTATAAAAATTTTTGAGCAGACTTAGAATCCTAGAAGATCAGGGTTGGAAGGGACCTCAGGAGGTCATCTAGTCCCACCCCCTGCTCAAAGCAGGACCAACCCCAACTAAATCATCCCAGCCAGGGCTTTGTCAAGACTTCTCATTTGTCCTCTTAGTCTCTCTCTCTTTTTTTTTTTTTTTAACAAAATTAAGTCTCTAGTTGCTGTGTCAGCCTCACTCTTAAGTACAGACCAGGCGTAGATGCTGACAGGAGTTTGTGCAGGAACACTGCCTCCCCGAACGACGTTAGCTAAGCGCTCTTCCATTGGCACAGCTGCATCTACACATTGCAATGCTGGCTGGGGGGGGGGGGCGGGGGGGGCTTTTTCACATCCCTGATTGAGACTGTAGTAAGATGCGGCCCTGAAACATAAACCCTTGGTATCAGAGGCCAGGTACGAGACCTAAGGCCTGAGCTAAAGCAATGGTCAAGACATTGCTAACAGAAAGCAACGTTAAGCTGTGAGCCAGAGGCAGACCCTGCTCGCAGAAGCTGGCAAGGAGAAGGCTGATGGTGCATAAAGATATGCTGTTGCACAAACATAGATCTAAAGTGTATTGGGTACCAGGACCGTCTACAAATGGTACAAGAACATTCTGATACCATCCACATAGACAACAAGGACGGGGAAAAAGGCTAGTATGATGGAGAGAGTTGTTTTGTTCGAACCAACCTGTACAAGGTGAGAGGCGGCACCTCACTGCGTAGAAGGGTGGTGCATAGTTACGGAAAGGGGTTGCACCTCGATACGTCAGGAGCGTTGTGTAACTTGTTTGTACCTGTGTATAAGAACGCACCCCTGGGGGGGTGTCTCTGTCCGGCCTAGGGGGCAGCGGAAAGTTCCGCCGCTGACTGAGCTGTGTCCATTGCCAGGGAGCACAAATTCGTAGTATGCCCTGTCGAGTCTATAGGGAACTATCCCTGCGCTTCGTTTGAGCAATAAACCTGGCCAGGTGCCTTCGTACCTTACTAGAGCCTGTGGTCATTCGGGGTCTGCTGTGTCAGCGATCTGGGCAGAGCCGGGACAGCACCCGGAGGGAACGCGCACGCAGCCGACTGTTATCATCACCCAACACGAGCAGAGCGCCACACCGGTAGCTTCTGACCACAGAGACCTCGCTACGCAGCACAGGTGCCGACTCCGTGGGTGCTCCAGGGCTCAGCACGCACCGGCGGGCCCTGCCGATCAGCTCCTTCCTCTCCCTCGCGGCGCCCCCGGCTCGCCCACTGCAGGTCAGCTGTTCCGCAGCAGGCAAGATGCTCTGGGGAAAGGAGGAGGAGCAGAGGGCAGGAAGAGGTGGAGTGGGGGTGGGGCACGCTGGGGGGAGGGGTCAGAAAGCAGCAGGAAGAGGCCGAGTGGGGGTGGGGCCTTGGGGGAAGGGGTGGAGTGGGGGGCAGGGCCTGGGGCAGAGCAGGGGCTGAGCACCCCTCGGCAAACCAGAAGGTCGGGGCCTCTGCTACCGAATTAGGTCGGCGCAAGGCAGCTTATGTCCACCTAACCGCGGGAGCGTCCACACTCACATTGCACGCCCGCGACATGACTTCCCTGCTCCGCCAGCGTAAAGACTGCACCTCCACGAGCGGCGCAGAGCCAGAGTCGCTGTAGTTAGGGTGATGCAGCGTCAGGGTAGACACTGTGCTGCTCACATCGACGGTTACCCGCCGTCAGGAGCCATCCCCCCACGCCCCACTGTAGCAGATCGATGGCTCACTGGCGCGGCGCCTCCTGCTGGCCGGTGTCTCTCCCGCTCAGTGTCCCTCCCAGATCCCGGTGCCCCTTACCCTGGGGTTCTGCCCCACGGCAGTCCCCACACTCTGGGTCTTCCCTCCCAGGGAACCCCCAACCCTCTAAACCCACCTCGCCTCCGTGGCTACTGCCAGTCCCCATCTAGCCCCCGCTCACCGGGGCAGGCTGCAGTCTGCAATGGCCACTCATCACGGGCAAGGGGGTTGGACCAGCTGCCTCTGCCTGTCCCCGGGCTGCCCCTCTGCAGCCCCAGTACCACCTTAGGCCTTTAACTAGGCCTCAGCCTGGGGAGTTGCCAGGCTGGAGCACCCCAGCTCCTCCTGCCCTTCCCCAGCCCTGCTCTGCCCAAGGTGCCCTGTCTCCCAGGCAGCCAGGTCCTTCCCCCTCCAAGGCTGGAGTGAGACTGACCCAGCTCCTCCCTCAGCCGTTATATCAGGGCCAGCTGTGGCTGCTTCCCCCAATCAGCCGAGCTTTTTCCCCAGGAGCAGGGTAACTGCCCCGCTACACCCACTCCGACAGTGCAATCCACAGACACACCCGTAGCACACAGCCGACACAAGGAGCGAAGTGGAGACATGCCCCAGCAATGTAATTACTGCAGCGGCCGTTTGCCGACCTAAGTGAGCTTGAGTTTATTTTGTAGTGCAGACGCGGCTGTACATGGCTAAGTTGTAAGTGTAGACCAAGCCTAAGGTCGCAGAGAGCCTGAAACGCTTGCTGTGAGGTGTGAATTGCCCCGTTCACTCCAGTGGGCACGAGCTCAACTGTGCAATGATTCTGAAGGGTCTCAGAGGGGGTGTCTATAATATACACCCACTTTCGGTTGCGCTGGCAGTGTCAAGGGGCTTTCAAGAGGCTTCAGTGTAACTGCAAATAAAGCTTTTAATGGCCACACTGTGAACTATTTCACTGCTCAACCCATGAAAGAAAGGAGAAAAGGGATCGTATTCTGAAGATCGACACCAGCCAAGCGCAGGATGGATAGAACTAGTGTGTGTGTGTGTGTGTGTGTGTGTGAGTGAGAGAGAGAGACTCGGCTGGTGTGTGTAAGATGTATACATTAAGCTGTTTAAGTTTATTGATTTTATTGCCTTATTGGGACAATATTGTTTACATCCTTGCCAAGCCAGGTGCCTGAATTACCCTGATGCTCTCAAAGCTAACCTGAAAGCTGTAATGTTTCTATTGGGGTAAACCCAGGACAAACGGCTACAAAAGGGGGGTAGTAATTAGTCCCAGGAGATTAAAAAGCCCCTCCTTATCCACTGAGGAGAGAGAACCAGGGGGCAATAAGGTTCAGCTGGGAAAGGGGTTGCTAGGGAAGCAATTAGGTTCGGCTGACTCCAAGTACTGGGGACCTTTGAAAACCCTCCCCTGGCTGGAAGGAGGGGGAGAGTGAGGGGAGCAGGGAAGGAACTGTGACTCCCTGGCCAGTGGGACTCCTAATAAATTGTAGGCACCTGATTTTTCTGGCAGAAGGACACAAAAATGGGACATGGGTCAAATTCTCTGATGGCGTAAATTGGAGCTACCTGGGTAGAGTTTGGCCCCATGTCAGCTCCTACAACCAAGTCTGACGAGGAGAACACACACAGGCTAGTGAACAGATACATTATAGTAGAGTCGCACTAGCCTGTGGTGGGCAGGCTAAGCAATTACATTTTAAAGGTATAAACCATCAGCTGTCACCCAGTTTGCAGTGCTATTGAAAGGACCTATTGAGGAGAGGACTGACTGGCTCTCAGGGGGGCGGGGAATGGGAAATGGGGCCTTTTCCCTCTACGAGGCGCCGGCTCCCATCCGGCCCCAGGGCAGGAACTGGCTGGTTTAGTGTGCAGAGGGAGGTGTAACACAGACCGAACAGCAAGTGAGGGACTCAGACCCATTTCCTAGCCGGGAGACCTACAGCATTAATAACGATACACATGGTGTTTCTATCAGCAACCGTCTTCTCGAGGTCCCCAGGCTAGTCGGGCGGGAGGCTTGGGACAGAGGAGAACAGCACGAGGGTGCAGAAATTTGCACGCCCCTGGCTCTGCCCCCACTGCTCCCGCAGCGACCACACAGACGGCTCAGCTGCCAGGCCCAGATTTCTCGTCCTGTAGCTACCCTGCTGCTGAGTGGCGAACAAGGAAGCGGAGCTAAAAGGCTGAGAGAGGAAGTGAGGCATGAGGTTTGTTAGCCCACTAGCCTTGGAGTGAGGAGACGCAGGGTGTGTTTCTGTCCTGCTTAGGGTCTCGCTCTGTGCCTCCATTTCCCCTCCCAACTTGTGTCTCTTTGTAAACTCTTAGGGGCAGGGACTGTCTCTGGCTGTGTGTCTGGGCAGCGCCCGGCATGCCTGGGTCCCGATCTCAGCTGGGGGCAGGGACTGTCTCTCACTGTGTCTGGGCAGCGCCCGGCACAAAGGGACCCTGATCGCAGCTGGGGTCTCCAGTAAGTGTTGCTGTAATATAAGTAGATAACAGGAAAAGAAACAATACAAGAACGAAAGAACTCTGAGCAGGAAAGTAGAACAGGGCCAGCTGCCTGGGCTGGGAATACACGAAGGACTCAGGCTCTGTGCCAGCATCTTTCCCACACACCTAAATTCAATCATTTCACTATTCATCCGTTGACCCGGGTTTATGATGCTGGTTCTTCCAATCTAAGCCCGTCTTGTGTGACAATCTTAGCCCAGTTCCAGTGTCAAGTGGAAGCTGGTGGAGTTACGTGCTGGAGGATTACACCAGGGGAGCTTCGAAAGGAAGGACCAGAACAGGGACAAGAACAGCAGAATAAGCACATGGTGCTCGTGAAGTGTGTGCCCTGAAAATTATGGTCCTGGAAATCCTTCCTCATTTGAGTCATCTCGTTAGCTTCGTTAGCTTTCCCTGTTGTCATATGGACTGAGCTTCTGTAGGATTCTTTGGGCATCTTCAGCAGCACAGTTGAGAAAGGTTTTCAGCAGGATACACGTGGTAGCCAGTGAAATTCCACCAGCCCCCAAGAATCCTACTGCTGTAACTCCTCCAGACAGCTTGAATCCTAGCACCTGTAAAGGCCACAGAGACAAACCAACTCCTGTGAATATGCCGCACCCAACCGAGGACAGGAGCTGCAAGACCACATTA